>NC_080671.1:457486272-457676272 GCF_030247195.1 Topomyia yanbarensis
TTCTCGTTTTACACATATCGGTTACTGCAGGCCTTACTGAAACATAATATGTCTATACCTACCTTGATCGGTCGGTTTCTGGCACTAGCTTGGAATTATGATTCACAGGATCCGGTTTGGATACTTTCAAGGAATCTGATCGAAGTTTTCTTAGAATTCCAATGTGATCTATTTCAGAAAATCGATCCGTATTTCTTCGATTTTTTTTTACGAATTTTGATGCAGGATTTTAGAGAAAAGCTTCTCAGAGGTCTGGTGGAATCCTTTTCAAGATACAATTCTGTTGAATATTATGATTTATTCAAGATGCTGATAGAATCTTGTCCTATTTTCAAAAAAATCCGGTGTAAAATTCTGATGAATATGTTGCTCTGAGTTCCAGTGAACTGTGACACAATATTGCTCTTCTCCTATTATTCCCTTTTAACAACTGATCCCTGCTCAGAATTCCAATGGCATCTTTAACCCCTGCATGTCCTTGCTGTTTATAAACAACCTTGTTTCTAAACGACTGTAATTTTTGGTTTACACAACATTTGTTTACAACTACAAGTAAGGCCTATGGGACTAATATCCTTCATTAAACTTTAAAATTTTGAGCACTAACAGTTATAAATATTATCAGTAGAACAGAAGATATTACAGTTAATCTGATCGGGTTCCGTTCAAGCAGTGCTGCCAGGGATAGTTTCTGTTAATGGTGAAAACTTTGGAATATTTTCGTAGCCTGGCAATATTATTGAAAACTGATAAAACTTTCTAATTCAGACTGCCTTCGACTACCTTCTTCATGTAATTGGACTAGACCAGAAGGTAAATATTGACCAGCTTCTATCACTGCGAAAGAAGCGCCGATCTTTATTAAACCAAGTTTTTCGTGTTTCATGACGTCAAAAGTTCTAAGGAAAAATAGTTCTGGAACCGTACACGCGGTATAAAAAAGTTGGCCAAGAAAGGAGTAAACAAGAATATAATAAGAGACCCGGCTGTCATTTGAGGCGATTTCAATTTTTGGGTACTTCAAGTAAAGTTGAATGTTAGCCTATGCAAAGAGGGCGCCAGCAGTACTCACGCTGAGGCGGCCAGAAACTCATCTTCTACGTAACCTTTGGTAGTCCTTCGCTGGTGACAAACAACATTGGGAGAGTTTACGACGACTACATGCGTACAATCCGGTACGGTCAACTAAATAATGCTACAAGGACAAGAATGTCTTTGTGGAGGCACAACGCGCACTCTTCTAGCTAACTAGAATGAAAGAAACGTTAGCTGTGATATGTGACACCACCACTTAAATTAAACTGGAGTCAAGAAACAGACGACCTCCAGCTTACTTACTTACTTCATATCGAATCGTTTTCCCGAAAAATCGAAGCCCCGGATAATCGAGTTTGACCTGTTTTGCAAGACACACACCTTATTAAACTGAAAATACAAATCACACATTGAAATTCTGCAAAATCGACTAGGTTTTATTTCCAATTTCTTCTTCAATGAAGCTAAAATTCATAAAATAACACAAAAAAAGTTTGATTCGATTATCCGGGGTGAGATTTTTTTAAAATCCCCGGATAATCGAGTCCGACCTGTAATACATATTCAAAGTTCCCGAGCTAATATAACACCTATTTCGCAACGAACTGTTAACCGATTTATTCAGTTCTGACTTTTGGTTCCGGAGTTACAGGTTGGTTATTGCGGTCACAATGGAATTTCTCATATAAACCGGTATAATCGTAACGCCTCATAGGTTAAAAATCTATTGAAATGATTCACAGGACTAGATTACTGATGGTTAACTCAAAATTTTTTGAAATATATGGTTTATTATCTGTAATTCCGAAAGGTCAAAGTTTTCATTTACCTCCTTCCTCTCAACGCCCCTTCACTCTCATCCCCACCCCCGCTCAAACCAACCTCGAAGCTGCATCCCCTTCATCCCCACCAAAATAAGTTAGACCAATTAAATATTATATTTTCGTTTGTTTCAAGTGTGTCAGCATCGACATGTTTCTTATCAGATTCGTAACAGTCTTGCACTTATATATACTTATCTAGTGTACTAAGAATGTAATAGGCATTTCCACAATCTAAATTGAACGTAACCAGATATTAAATCATAGTTTGGATGAATGAGAAAGGCACAATTGCACCACTAGGTGGATTAAACAGGTTTTTATTACTACAATTCTAACAATGCTCAACCACAATTAAAAATGAAAGGTTTCTTTCTAAATAGTATATACACTGAATTGTTAATAGTATTTTAGTTCTTAATCTGTTAGTGTATAAAAGAACATAATCTATTGACAACTTGCAAATTTTTATGGCTCATTGCCCCTGATAGTAATTTTAAATGTCTTCTAAGCCAAGTAGCGAGGTTTCGCTAGGTGTCCAATCTTCGAAAAGTATCGTCGCTGTCTGAACCTACGTATTTACGAGCAACTTAATGATTTTACCACTCGCAACAATGCGCTAGCACAATGAAGCCATCGATCTATCATATATTTACAATGCGTAAAACTTAAAACAAAAAAATTTAAGTGGGTCACTGACATATCATGCACACGCAACCTGCTATTTGGCGTGGAGATTTTCTTTCATCTGGAAGAAACAAGGGCTTCTCCTGTACCCTGGAGGTCATCCAAACTACTCTCGATGCAGTTATCGTCATCGTTAATGCTGTGATGGTGTTCGTGTTCAGATTTTCTTCCTTGTTTCAACGTGTGGATCACAAGCCGTTTTTGTTATTAGCTTCCTGCTGGCTGTTTATTTGGAGGTACCGGGCGCAGTTATTGACTAATGCGTTTGTCCTGGATACGAGCACCACTGGTTTTGGTGTCTTTGCTGCTTCATCATACATGGCGCCTGTGTGTATATATACAATCATGTAGCGTGACTAAAATTTTGCTGCTGGTTCCTCATGATAAAATTTTCTAAGAGCGAATGATGGAAGCAAAAATTTATACATATTGATGTGACTAATAAACCTATATGTGATCGGCATCCGACCAAAACAGTCAACTGAATCACGTAGCTTAGCAAAGCAAGTAAGGACCAATGAATAAAACATAGTAGGTAACAGTTTTGGAATTTTAAAAGCTTATATTTTCGTCTTAATTTACACACTTTTTCAAGGCGAACAAACAAAATGGCGCCCGTGGTGACATTCTGCCTACGGCAAGGTGGACAGAGGGTAAAAAAAACTTTAACTTGACGTAATGGTGCGACTTCAAACTTTGAGATCGATTTTTTAAGCCTCTTTTCCGCTTTGGGGCTTCATTAAAAAGCGTGATTACAAAGAATTTGTAGATGTTTTTTGAAAAAATGTTTTCTTTCGAGAGGTAAAAAGTATTTAAATTGAATCGTTTTCAAATGCGATTGCACGCAGTTTTGAAAAATAATGTTTTGAGATAAACGCGTGAAAGTTTCGAGTAATTATTCGTGGTAAAATGTCAATATTTTAAAACATGTAGGGTTATGAGTTTTGGACATTGTTAATTACGAATTTGAAGTCAGTTTTTTCAAAATTTAAAATGGGCGATTCCATATGGCGGACCCCCACTAACAAAATAAGCGATATTTCATCCAAAATTCTATATAAAATCTTCAACAACATTTTCACGTTAAGACGAGCCAGTTTTTGAATATATACTAGACGAAAGTGTATTACAAGTTGCTTAGGATTAGTCGAAATTTAGTAGAATAATTTAATTTTTTTTTAATTTTCGGAAGGGGCTTTAGCTTCCTAGCCCCCGCCCCCTCTCTGGCTACGTGTCTGACATATGAAGTTAAGTTTTCTAAAACGAAAATAAGATATTTCGTCAGAATGAAATCCCCCCCCCCTTTTCTAGGAAAATAACCATTTTTAACCTTTCAACATTATGGTAGATCCTCCTGTTGATCTCTAACAGAAAGTTGCATCAAGATGTTGATTTCAATACGCCTCAATAGTGGCAGGCTCGTAGGGCTTACTCGACTTTCTCCTATTCTGACCAGCCCAGACAATAGTATGCTAACTACAGTTAATCCTATTTGTGCGGTGTTCGGAACACGTTACGCCAGAAAAAAAAACGGATCGGAACTATCGGCAACGACCCACGCGACGAAAAAAGGACTACCATTGAAAACTTGCAATATGAAACTGAAAGTCGAAGTCGTAGCATTGCAGTAACTTTGCTTGGTGGGACAGAGGGTGTGTACAAGATGCACGAACGCGTGACCAAGTGGCAGGGGATTAGCGAAAGTTAGTTTTGTGTGTATCAAAGGCCATTTCTTCAAGTTCAACATCATCAACGTGCATCGCGCTCACGAAACGAGATACAAGGTAAAGAAAGATGCATTTTACCTACAGCTGGAGAGTCTCTATCACAGATACCCGCGGTGGGATGTTATGCTTGTCATCGGCAAAATGAACTCCCGGATGGGCTGGGAGGTATAAACTTTGCAGTCTTCCGAAGAATGGCAGTACGAAGCACCTTTTTTCTCCATACAAGTATCCACAATATCACCTAATCATCAAACTGAGAGCCAAATTGACCACGCCGTATGTAGCACTGCCGAGTACATACGGCGTGGTCAAATACTAGATACAACAGCTCCGAATCGAAGTTATGTTTGATTTTATAGCGAGGAACGCAGCAAATGCGATGATGCTGCAGCACTGTATGAGAGCGGACGGAGAACGATACAAAAATGGGCGAAATAGGCAACTATATTCCAACGAAAAAAAGTTACAGAAAGATTTGGATAACAAGGCGATTATGCAAAGGTTACGAACTCCAAGCCGACATGTGCAGAGACGCTAATGGAAACCTCACAAAGGTGTGTGAGCAATAGGTGGCAGTAGGAACAAATAGACGACGAGAGTAGCGCAGGAATCAAATAGGAGATGAAGATGTTACCTGAGATTCAGGAGCAGATCGGACGATTGAGGAATAATAAAGCCGCTGGCAATTGATCAACCGTCATTTGAGCAACTCAAACATGGAGAAGAGGTGTTGGCTAAATCACTCCATTAGATGATTTCAAAGATCTGGGATCACCGCACTATCAATATAACTACACCAATGATCCGTTTTTATTAGCCCCCCTGACTGACGAAATCGGGTCAAAAAACTGGCTGATAAAAATGGGTTTTCACTGTATACTATCACACTGATAGAATATATTCGTAAATCGCCACGAATTAGTTTCGTACTGACAATTTTCATAAAATACACGAATTGTTTGTACATATGATGAATCATTCGTAGTTCGATTGAAATACTTTTATCTTTTATTACGAGTTTTTCGTGAAATCCACGAAGCGACTTTCGTTGGCTTATTACAAAACGGCTTCATTAGGCAAACGAATTGTTCACTGTTACTTACGAAAGACATAATAATAATTACGAGCACCATTCGTCAAACAGTCAACTTCAAAAGAGCTTCAATAGAAGTAGAATATGGAATCCTTGTTGCTATACGTCGCAGGATCTCACCGGATGGAACAACACACACTGAAACAGCCCCTTCCTTTTGGGAAATGGCAACTGTGGCCGTCGTTTGGACAACTGATGAATCAATACTGAACGATTGGCATGCTGGACAGCGGCGAAGTAATCCCCCGCCCGTGCCCCGTAACCTGTTTAATGTTCTTGAAATGATTGATAACAATACGGACGCCGGATTTCCGTTCATCTTCCGTAACTTCCATCCACTGGACGGCAGTGGCGATACGTTAATTGTCAACTACTTTGGATTTTGGTGCTTCCGCCAGTAAATCGTCTGTTTTTCGATTGATTGAATTGTCGCCAACATTAGGATTGATCAACAGCAGTCGCTTTCCCTCAGACAGGAAAGAGTTAGAGGCCACTGCCACTAACTGTTCGGACATTAGATATTACATTAGATATAATTAGATATTACAACAAACAGTAACCCGAGATTATTTACCACGAATACACAAATACAGATCCAAGCACCGTAAGAACCGTTCCCGATTGTATTTGCCGAATTCGGGAATTTCTCGGAGCGAATTGTGCTTTTGAGGGATATAATGCAATTTTCTTTTCCACGGTTCTTCCCCGTGACTGTTCCATTCGGCCAATTCTCGTTCGTTAAATAAATATTCCAGTTGTGGATTGTAGGACTCTTAGGAGCGACAACATGATCATGAATGCGACGCATTTTTTCCTTGATCGGTGTCCCAAACCATGTAGAACTTGGGGCCTTTGTTCAAAGCGGCTTGCTTTTCTACCTCGGACGTGTTTTAATCCAACCCATCTTGAGTGCAAGAACAAGGCCAAGGATTTTCAGCTTCTCCGATTTAATTGGCAAAAATGAACGCTTTTGATCCGTAATATTACGAATGGGCATCTTTTCTACTTCTGATGTGAACCACTCAATCCAGGGCTGCAAAGACTAATATTAGAAAATTCACTAACGAGCGATAATTTAAAAATTAACCTGATAATCGTCGTACTGATCATCCGGATTTCTCCCAGCCATAAAACGCTTCATGAGCCGACCGTCTTCGTCACTCAGCACAATATTTTGACCAGTTTGTGGATTCTTAACTGTTCGCCAAAAGTTCGGATCTCTTATCTTTTTCAGAATTTAATCGATGGCATCAGTTTCCGGCAGTTTGGTCAATTTGTTTGCATTTTAATCGTATCCAACGTATTTATACTCATCGTACCAGTGCATCGGATTGTTTCCCACCGTGTTCCTTATATCCTTCTTGTCCGATGTATCTCCAGTGGCATACTCGTCCTGGTCCTTGAAGTGCGATTTTTTTTTTTTCTGGGAAGACACCTACGCCGTTGAAATCCGTATAAATTGGCTCAATTTGCTCGCCTGGTCATTTTACTTTCAATCTATGTGCAGTACATCTTGCCTCGTCCGATTTATAAAAATCGCTGGCACTTTCCTGGCCTGCGGATTCCGTTGTCTGTAAACTCGATTTGGGACCGTTCTCATTTTCCGTCTCCAATTCCAATGAGGTTAACGCCTACCGTTTCCCCGCAAACCAAAAAATACTGAACGCACGTACAAACGACTATCAAAAATACCACGCGATTTCCTGAACCTCTTTCGCTTTCAGTTGATCCAGAATCCGAAGTAATACGAATTCAGTTGAGCCATCGCGAACTGCTCGTTGGTTTTGTATAAAGAAGTTTAAGTTTTTTTTCTACCGGAGAAATGTCAAAATAATATGATATTAAATACGACAACTTTTCTAAGATGAACGAATGAATTCATGCGACCAACGAAATCGTTCGTAATATACACAACCGTTTATTAAAATAAACGAAACATTTCGTTTCTTTCACGAAAAATAATGTCGTTATCAACGATAACATTCGTGCAGTGTACATTAAATGTGTAAAATTTACGAAAGCTTTCGTTCACCAAGCGGCAATTCTTGTTCATGAAATGAACGAAACCTACTGTTTAAAATGCACAAAAATACTTCGTTGCAGAAAACGACGAATGAATTCGTGCATTGCATGATCGATTTCATTATATTTACGAATTTATATTATCAGTGCAATAAAACAATCAGAATCACGGCCCGCTTTTAGTGAGTGACATTTCCCGTCCCATCTGCAATTGTAGTGAGTGATTCTGGCAGGGTACCCCTCCCGACGCACCATTCTAAAACAATATGTATAAACAACGCAAAAACTGATTCTCAAAAAAAAAATCAGAAGCGACGCGGAAACAACGAAAATATTAAGTCCCTTCAGGCAAAGCCGTTAATCTGTTGCACTTGAGAGACCTAATCGAATATTTCCAAGTTATAGGAGCTTCATTTCAATGGTAAAAATTTCAATCGATGTGGTCGGTGGTCAAAAATTTACCAATGATGTCAAATGTGGCGTCTGAGCTTACTTTGACATTTGTTACAATATAAATTCGCTAAAAAAAATTTTTTGCGACACCCTAATGCCTCCGACCTTCCTGGTACGTTTTCAAAAAAGATAGCACCCAAATGTTGTTTCCACTGGACACTGAGCAGAGCTTCAACGGAGCATTCGCAGGTGAAGAATTGACACCAGTAATTAGTAATCAGTAATTAGTAATCAGTAATTCCTATACAGAAAACAAAACGTAGTCTAGAAATAACAGATTTGTATTGGTACTGATTTTCCTCGATGTACAAAAACATGCTCTTCAAACAATTTTTTTTCTATCCACAAATATGAAATGTCCTTTGCCCCGACTTGATGTTTCACTAAGTGATGGATTTTAGTCTATTGTACACACTACTTATCACACCATTCCTTGCAGATTTAATGGCACATTCGAACAGAAACGCCGCGAAAGCGGCAACACACCCCACCAGAGCAGTCTTCCACACCATCGTAAAATACTCCAACCCAATCGGTTTTGGCAACACTTCCAAATGACGATCATTCCCTGTGTGATCGGCTGCCAGAAATTTGAACAGAGCGCCTTCGGCAAAAACGCAATGATTAAAAAGTAGACCTGCTCTGCAACTATCGGATCACCATCATAGTAGGCGTACAGTGCGTAGCGATGAACCTATGCTTCCGACCATCGATAGCGATTCGAGGCTAGCATGAGTTGTGTTAGTTCCCGTGATTTTTGATACTCATTAATCGCGAAACACACCGGAAACCTACCGGACAGTACGATTTCTACCAGTTCTTCGTAGGAGGTGTGAGGTAAATCCTGGCATTCGTGATCGTACTGAAGATTGTACGGAATAAGATGGTCTAGGCAGGGCCAAAAGCAGGACTCGTTCAATTCTTCCATCGTGTCAAATTCCGGATAATATCGTACATTTTGTAGAAAAGATATCATCGCCGATTGATAGGCACTAAGCAGAACAACACTCAGGATCAAGAGTAGTCCTATTACGAATCGATCCAGTTCACGAATATATGTGATCGAGTTGCCTGGAATAACACTGCCAACGACAATCGAAACGTTGATAAGAAAACTTTTGACGGACCATTTCCTGGAGAGATAAGTTCGTAACAAAGATGTAATGAAGAATACAGCCGCATAGCTCATCCAGGTCTCTCGATCAAATCGATCGTTCGGTACCAACAGCATCGGTTTTAACCTGTTCAGCCGTGGAACCATGAAGCGAAGTTCACCCATTCGATGTTGATATATAATGTTGTGAGTGGTAATAAATCTTCCGGCACCGAAAAGCGTTAACAGTTCCTTGCGTTCGGTATTGACAACGGTTGCATTTATCTGTTGTGCAAATAGGTTCATGACACGCATATCCACGGGATCGATCGCGTAGAGTCCGATTGGCTCTCCAGCAACGTCCTGTGCTGCCAGGCCTATTGGATCATTATCCAGTTTGCGCCAGCAGTTCAACTTGTTCCGGAATCTGTCGTAATGATAGAATGGACACTCTTCGTTTCCATAGATCATGTAAACTGCGTTGAAGTCTTGGCGTGTTCTAAAGATCTCGAAAACGTCTGGAAATAAGTCGTTCGTTGTGATTATCAGCTTCCGATTGTCCTTCAACCTATAAGGAATTTCCCAGTCCACTTGATCGATGAACAGGATATTGCAGGATTTATCGTATCCAGTATGTTCACCTAGATAGTCTCGCTTATTCTGGATAATGGTTGGATCTCCGGAAAGTATCAGATAGGAGTGTAACAAATTATTCAAAGTGGGATCTAGCAATGGGTTGTAGAGTATCACCGTCTGAGTTCTGTCGGGAAAGAGCAAGTGCTTAGCTCGTGATACATCCTCCAAGAAGCGTAGGGTATCCGCTTTGGGTTGTGTCAGTTGGAGGAAAAGCACTAGTGTGGAAACGAATGCGGCCATGATGGGAACACTATTGAGACCTCAGGTTCACGCATGGAGAATTTATAGCGTTGTATCTGGAATGTAGCATCATTTATTCAATTCTTTTTTTCATTTGTGAGAGTAGTTGCGAATTAACTAAAATTAGCTAGCACCACATAGGGTAGATGATTTTTTATTCATTTCATTGGTCAGAGTTCCATCCTAATAGTTTGATTATATGGGCTAAAATGACTGGATTTTGTTCAAATCGGCATCAATGTCTTGGTATCGTTCCTAAGAATGAAGCTGGTGTGGATTTTGTAGAATGCCCGTGTTTCAACGATTAGTAAAATACAACGTTGTTTCATCTACGAGTATCAAAACCTCACCGAACGGCAATACTACGAAACTGCAAAACGAGAATAAGTGTGTCCCGCTAAGTTATTGTCCAAAAGCGAACTGAAGAAGAAAGCCAATCTAAACACCAACGCAAGACTGAGACTTCACCAAAGGTGACAGAAAAGCACTCCACGGTCCTGTAAACCCTATTCAGATTTATTCGGATGTCCCTAAGGCGATCGTCGTACTATTGTGCCCCGCCGTGCGCGGTTGCCTTTCAAAATCATCGCTCACTGGAACGAGAGGTATTTGAAACAGCCAATCCTGTGCTTCAGTAGATCAACATATGAAAAACTCAAATCAGTGACCACACCTTCGATCTCAACTTTGTGAGTAGGCATGTAAGCGTGGTAGTCATTTTATACTGATCGCCAATAATGCCGATTACTTTCATTAGACAAGCTATTTCTAATCCGAGAATATCAGGGCGTACTTTGAAAAGATCCGGAAGCACATCAGATATGGTCCGCTGGAGTTCAATGTGTATGATTTGAAACGAGAAACCGGAGTCTTTGTTGACGAATTGTGTTCGATATCCGGGAAGATGTGGATCGTATTGTCCAATAAGTCGTTTGATCGGTAAACCGATTAGCACTTATTCGCTCAACAACGTGGAGTAAATTTAAATCGATAACTGATGCAACCCGGTTCAAGAACCTTTGTAGGTCAGTATTAGCTCCCTGCGTACTATAATTAGTGCGTCGAATGGGTGGTCGGAGTATAAGGTTGCTAAGCGTTGTTCGACATTTATGCTGATCTGTTTCAAGAGAGCTGGACAATCCAGATGACCTCACAAAGCATCAGTAACGAACAAAGCCCTTGCTGGATTCCTTCCAACAAGCAAGGCTTCCAAATAAATCAGCTGGCACCGGTTTTCGTAAGTTGGCAGACGGATGGGATCTCTCCACGGCAACCTACGAAACGCAAAACGTAAAAAAAGCGTCGTAAAACGGACCCAATCCGCTCGACACCGTTGTTTTAGTTTGCGCTCCAAACTTCACAGTAATACTGCTGATTTAACCGCGACAAAGAGCAGTGCAGCGTAAATTTTTTGGCTATCCTGAAAATGCATTCCAAAATTCGGGATGCTTTGCTAACTGTACAGAAGACGTTCTGTTTAACCGTAATTTGAGAATCTAATATCACTCCTAGATTCTCCACATGTCTATGGCGTTTAATTTCAGTATCCAGTAGACGGTAATTAAAACACCGTATCGATTTTGTTGGCTATTTTTGGCAAATTTGAGACTAAGAGAAACGAAAGCAAATGAAATTGAAAGACGGATAGGTATTCTAGAGTGAATCAGGTATAAACTTAGAACGGAAACTAGGACTAGGCAGGCAACGTCGTTGAAGTGAAGCAGAAATATCAGCGGTCCCAAGTGACTTCCCTGGGTTATTCCTGATGAACTATTAATGTGAGTGACTGACAATCATTTCTCGATCGGTATGGTAGTATCAAAACAACTACAAAAAACTACCGTTAATTGCAAATCTCTTCTTCTAGTACGTCCACCGTTGACCAATACTGGAAATTTAAGGGATTTGAGGCAAGAAAGAGCTGACGGATTAATTATACTTGCCGGCTGTAGATTTGCGGAAGACCCTCTCGTCCCAAATATCGCACTGCAGTGAAACATGGACAGTCTCAGAGATGAATTGGATGAGACTGATTTTTAGCTCAGTTCTATCCGCTCTGTCCAGCCTTGGTAGAAACGTACATTCGAAACAGTACCAACCCATGATCCGTGATTGGAAAATCCGCGACACTGTGGGGGCCAACAGCAGGCATAACATATCCGACACTATCGGACTCAGTATTTGGACGAACGATGGAAATTCCACCTACATTCAAGACCAGTACATCTCGATCCATTACGGAGCACTCTCGATGAATACGCTATCCCAATAGATTGCAGTAGATATTTATTGAAATTCCTTTTTCGTAGAGAATGTTGAGCATTTTGCGGGATTTAGAAGTATTCAGTTATCGTTACACTAAATTAAAGAGTTGTCCACTCAGTCTGTTATTCACATCGTTGAAACAAAGTAGGAAGATGAGTGGTTCAATATGGCTTCCTTGTGGGATTCCAGATGTAACCGCAAACATTTGAAAATAATCGTTGCATAAATTTAAACTAAGCTCACGGCCGACTAGATCCGACTGGTACCAACGAAACAGTGATCCGTTAAGATTCAGTTTGAAGAATTTGACGTTGGTTATTTCGATAGATTGTATCAAAGGCTGCGGACAGATCGATCAAACGCTTCCGAGACGAAGGAAGTGTACGATAATAAATACTTTAGAGTCGACCAATTCACCGAATGCGTGAATCCATTCTGGTCTTCTGAGATATACTTTTTGCAGTGAAAGAACACAACCTCCACCAAAACTAACTCGAAAAGCTTAGGGGCGGCGCGCAGTGTTGGAATTCCTCAGCAATTTTCTATATCTTCTTCTGCTTTTTATCAGGCAGGTCAAGAATTGATGCGGTCGGGTACCCCACTAGCTGCGAAAACAGTTTTACAAGAATGTGAACAGGTGATAATCAAAGCAAACAGATGCATCCTTTTTGGCGATGAAACCTGTGTCCAATCGGAGTTCAAACAGTATCCGGAACAGAAGTTTTATGGTGCCATGGGCTGCTGAGATGTTCCCAAGAAATATAAATTTGTTTTTGCCGGTAACTTGTTGATCTGGCAGGGAAGCTGCAGAAGACTACGACTTTCATGAAAAACAACAAGAGTTTGAAATTGGTGCTCGTTTTCACGAAACTTCATTGTCCTGGCAGCTGGCTAAGTCTACCCAAAACGTAATGGACCATTATGACACTTAATTATGGGTAACATCCGTTTTTTGAGAACTTCCTTTACTTCTGAATTCATAGCGAAAACTCTGGTTTTCTTGCCACAGGAGCAGATCTCTTGCCAAATCATATTTTTTGCGAACTTATGCGCGAAAAATTTGAGCCACGAAATTTGTTTAAAAATTGCTATCGCATAGTTTTAATCCGCAGTCAAAACACATCCATCGAATTTCATTAGCACCTGGTCGAACAGCTTACGGACATGGATTCTGACCACTATTTTTTGCTCGAGCTTTCAGATGGGTTGTTTATTTACTCGATAATATTTGTAACCTTCTCGAAAACGGATTCCCGTAGAGATCAAGGATTGGCATTCTTTTTAGTCAAATTATATCAGATTGGCCTTCAACCGCAATTGACGATATGCAATTCCATTCCGTGACTAGGTTTGCACTTTGCTACGCACATAATTTAAAAAAATAACTCACAATTTCCACAAGAGCGGAGCACAACAACCTAAATTACAGCTATTCAGAACCTCTAAACCACTCATAGGCAGAAACTTGTGTTCTAAGTGTATAGTTTCCTGCGCAATCAAATTAATTGTAGCCAGCTGAGTTCACAAGAACAATGCATTTATTAAAAAGACTGCAATTATTAATAGTAACTTTTGGGGAATCCAAATTTTTCATATTGTATTGTTATGACTACGACTTACCTTTCTATGTTGCGGTCGCTTTTGAAAAGATCGGAATGAATAGGAGGAAAAGTTTTAGAACGTGAGTAGCTTTCATTGTACTGTGTTTGCGCCATTCAGTTGGAAAAATGGTAACCAACTTTGTATTAAATTTCGAAGTATGTAGGAATTCCATGCATAACGGGAACGAAATTTGATAGTCTATTTCAGGCAGAACCGTGAACATAGTTTTCCTAAGAGACCTAATCGAATATTGGGAAGTTTTACAGGGCCAACATTCATTTTCGTGCTCAGTTCTGCCTTCATTGTTCGCTAGTCGAATGAGAAGCATGTGGATGCACGGTTAGACGGTTGCAGTAAGAACAAAGCAATCAGAATTTTCGTCACCCACATAGTGTTGTGCGTATTGTTTTTGTTAATCCAGTCTTATTCTGCATTATGGTTGATCGCTTTTTAGAATGGATGTGATTTGCATTCTCAATTTACATTCATTAATAATTGTTTCGTTGTAATATTTCAAAATAGCTCTGAACCTTCCCCTAGGTTGAGGGGTTTGACGGTATTGCAAACATCATCATCAAGCATATTGCGTACATCAGTGCTAAAGAACCTCTGACAGACAATTGCTTTAAGATGGTTATTGCATTACGGCTCGATAGTGGTGCATCGAGGAGACCGAGAGGGCTTATAGGCCTTTCTTATTTTTTGTGTTTTTTCATACTCTGCGCCTGCTCATACTAACGTTCAACCACTAGTCTGTGCGCTGGCGGGTCGACGTGGATTGAATTTTGCTGTGTGTGCCGTGTATGATGACATTGTTTTACCGTTTAATGGCAGTGTTGGTGGACGGGGCTCACGGTGGGGATCATTGTGTGTCCATTTATCGGAATTTATAGAAACCTATATATTTTTAGAAACCTATTAGTTGTCGTTTTGTAATATTTGTAGTTATTAGTACTGGTGTACAATTGTTATGTGCTAAGCGTATGTCTATAACTCCGCTAGCGAATGACGGATCTCAATAGTAGTATGTCTGTAATGACCTACGTACTTGGAACTATTGAGAACCAGAGCTACAGGTCCAAAGCCCTAGTAAAGGAGGATGGTTGTGATGATCTGGGCAGCGGTCACCACGTAAAGCAAAAAAAGGTCATAACCTCAAGTCCAAGGCGTGAAGCGACCCGTGCCGAGGGATGAGTGATCGAGGAGGTGAAAAGATGCTCGATCGTTAACGGAGCCTGTGGGGTACCTGGGCAAGTTTGATGGTTTGATGAGGTCTCCCTGCAGTGGGGAGAGTAGTGGAGCGACGGGGGCTGCATCCGACAGCACCAGTGACCCCCCAGCAGTGGTAGTAAATAGCCCTACCAATGCGCTGGACGGGCCACTATCTGCGATGCGTAAAGTGGTGGAGCAGCTCGATACTATAATCGAGTTCACTAACGCGAAGCAAAATATCAGCAAGGAGCTGAAACAGATGTCGGGAGAAGTCCGACAGACAAACCCAGACAGTGGCCTCCAAGAGGGAGGGAAGAGAGAAGGCCGACATAGGTACCCAGACAGGGACCTTCCCGTTCTATGGAGCAGCCATGTCGCTCGAAGCGGCGGCTGAGTTCCCCTCGAAGGGCAAGGGCAAGCGCAAGACGACGTCGAACGCGAAGCGCCCTAGGAAGTCACCAGGCGAGGGTGCAAAAACCAACACCATACGGCGTGTAACCGTCACGGCCAAACGCCGTTTGGTCAAGGTAAACCGGGGCGAAAATGACCCCGCCGGACAGAGAGAAGGTACCAGCAACTCGGCGCAACCGGGGCAGGGGGCGTAAACCCCTGGACGCTGGTCACCAAGAAGAAGCCGACACCGGCACCGGATGCACCGGATGGATGATGGTGGTACTCAGTGATAAGCACGGGCTTTACTCGACTCAGGGCTTTCGTTTCGGAGTGTTAACGTCTACAGGTGGATTGAGATAAGGTGGATGTCTCAATATTACGGATGGTCATCGGAATAACAAAGTAAAGTAACGTATACAAGGCTACAGGGTTGTCGTGAGTCACAATCGGATGGCCGATGTCATGAGATATTGAGCTGAGACACCTTGCGCTCAGTATTTCTCAAAGAAAGAAGACTCCGAATATTCCTCGCAATGTTTTGCTATGGACTACTTGGAAGAGCTGATGTCGCGTATTTGAACCTGCGAAGATTTGGGATCTATCAGGAAGAATCACGATATGAAGAGCTGTTCATGCGATCGGTTCCGCATGGGGCAAATGGCCGCTATCGTTGCCAGAGGACAAACTAAAACAGTTGGGTGATTCTTAGGGAACCGCGTTTCGGCATCTCCAACGAACGGAGCGAATGTTATAGAAAGATGCTGCATTGCAATACGCAATACGAGGCATTCATGAGTCTTCGATTGGGTCATGTGCAGAGAGTCGATATCCCGTAAAAACCGCCGCAGACGATGTGTTGTTGGTAGAGACGGCAATACAGTAGTCGGTACTCGAGGTCGATTGTCCCCAATTTTCTTAAAATATACGCTGATCGTTGTGTTATCACCCCGACAGTAGACGTGGTAGAATTCCATTGTTTCTCGGACACATTACTGGAGACTTACGGTGCATACCTGTATGTTCTAAGTGTCGATGTAGAACGAAGAATGAAGGTCGAATCGTTCACCTCAAAGTCAAAGTCAAAGGTGCATCCGATTAAATGCGACGATCGCGTGGTTGGGGATTTACTAGCATTGTTAACCGCATATTCGTAACTAACAGAGTGACATCTATTCAAACTAAAACGGAAAGGCATGGATGTATGAGTATTCCATGGAAATTATCCACAAAATCCACAAAACTTTCTGGAGAGATGGCTCAAGTTGGTTACACCACTGTAGAACACGAAAAAATAGGCACTGTAGAACACGAAATACTAGTTATGCTGCACAAACAATATTTTTTTCTAATAATTTTGTCACAAGATGGCGACCATGCAGCCTTTTCCCACAGACATCTCTTTTTGGAAAGGGTCCACGGCCGGAAACCTATCTCCCATAATTCATAACCTTAGGTTTTGGGAAGGCAAGCCTATTTTTGTATGCTCTTTCCCTATAAACAGTTTTCCAGTTTAGTGCAGAGCAGAACTACTCGCGAAAGCGAACTGAATATTACATTCCACTTGAAAAAGAAAACATTTGCAGTCCTGACAAAATTTGAAAATATTTGTGTTATGAAAAAACTATAACTACTTTATATTCAAACCCTGCCTCCCCCTGAAGATGGAGGGTCATTTCTTCGAAACGTTGCACTATGGAGAGTCACGTGAACAAAAATCGAAAACTACAGCAACTCCAATTTAATTCAATTCTATACTGAGTATTTATATATAAAGGAGACTGAGAAGAATAGACCTCCAATTCTATTTTTCAATCCGTGAAATAATATAAAAGGTAAGCATTTTTTGTTGTTTTATATGGTTTTTAGGGATAACTAATAATCATGAAAAATCACCTGAAAATATTAGACTGGACAAGAGCTTTGAGCATTTCTCGATCGGAGACTCGATCTCTAATTTAAGGATACTTGATTCCTGATTCATGCATTATAGCAATATAGCTTTCAGATAATTTCATATTGCGATCCTCTGGTTTAAAGAAATTTAAAATGTCAAATGAAAAATTCGCACCTTCAAGTTAACGTACTGTACCATATGAAATAAACAGAGTATAAAAAACCATCTTCATTTCCATTCAAGATATCTGCTAATATTGCACTCCATAGCATATCAATTGAAATATGACAGGGTGTACCAAAATACGATTACTGGAAAATTCCCCAGATAGTATGATCTCTTGACAATAAACTACTATTGTATTGCAAATAGTGAGGAAACATTTCTGAAACATTCTTCTGGAAAAAAGTGGACAAAATGGACAATATTTAAAAAACTTGACGATCTATACACTTGTATGTTTGACCAGATCGAGTAAAATTGGAAGAATCCAATTTAAACTGGAATGTTTGCATCGCTGAGATCAACTCAGGTTTTTTGCGTTTCTTCACTCCAACACCTTTAAGAAAAACCAATTTAATCCACCGAGCAGTGATCCACCTAGGAGTCCTATACGAAGAAAACATCGAATAAACTGAATAAACCATAGAAAATCAATAAAACAAAGAAATTTAAAAAAAATGAAAATGAAAAATGAAAGAATAATAAAATGAGTGAAATGATTAATATCGATCAAATTAATAACATAAATAAGTCGAATTTTTTCAGCTTATTAAATATAAAATTAGACAATTTAAAAAAAATTATCAAATTAATAGAATAAATTAAATTGTTTCAAACTAACAAATTGGATATAAATTAAAATAACTGAAACAAACAAAATAAAAAATTAGTGAAATTAAAAGAACAATGAATAATACCTATAACATTAACAAAATCAATAAAATGAACAGATGAGTTAAATAAAAGAATTAAATAATTAAAATGAAGAATTAAACGATACTAGTATAAAGTAAATTATGTCAAATTAATAATTTGGATGAAACTAATAAATTGAATGATTGAAAAAGTTTAGTCTGATTATTAAAATGATGAAACTGAATAAAATATATGAACTTGAAAAAATGATGCATCAATGTAAAACAGTGAACAAAATAAGTTAAATGCTTCCATTTTGAATAAAATGCATGATCAGAATAAATCCAAAGAATTAATCGAACAAAATCGATTAAATAAACCCAAATGAAGAAAATGAATAAAAAGAATGCTGGATGAAATTCAAAATTAGTCAAATATTCAAAATGAATGAACCTAAAAAAAAAAATAGTATATAGAATGAAATATTCAATGCGCTTGCTAACGGGTGTTCAATAAAAAATGAGAATGATTTCAATACCTTTCTGTAATTAAAGTAAAGAGCTTAAGCTTTCTTTCTCTACAAGAGAATCGCTCTCTGGACTCCCTAGAAATGGGTGGCATGTTTCTCTCTCGTTCGGGTGCTGTCAGTTCAATCGGAGATGGCGTCGAAATGGCAAGCACTCTGCGAGCGTGCTGTACGGTTCTACGAAACGCATGGTCATCGTGGAAAAATATCTTTTTGTTTTCACCTTTTCGTTTTCGTTCCTCTTTTCTAGCCGGCGTCGTTCAAGATTAACTGGTGTTTCTACTTTATGGATGGATCATCATTAGTTATTGGGGTACTGGAATGCTTGCTTTGTTTTGGAATTCAAAAATGTCTTTTTGGTCAAAGATTGCAGGGAAAGGGGCTTTGTACAAAATATATTTTTCGGGTTCAGTATTTTAACGCGCATTTGAAGATAGTAATTTGAGATAAGGCCAAATAAGGTAGTGAGAAGTGTGTCGGCTATGTTGGCGATTATATTGTAGTCTCTTTCCAGTGATCTCCATATCTTGCGAATTGTTTTATTCGGAATTCTCGATCCGGAGATATGGATTTATCACTCCTATACAAACCAATACCAATAAAAAGAAATGGTAAAAACTATCAGAAGCATTCAATTCTTGCAAAAGCAAGTGGCCATTGAAAGTGTCCCTATACATAAATACTACTTTTGAAACATAAACTTTCTTGAAATTACATGTTTTAATTTTAGTACAAATCAGTGTCATTTGTTGCTACATAGTAATGAGACAAAAATGTAGGTAGATCAACTTA
Source organism: Topomyia yanbarensis (assembly GCF_030247195.1). Classification (NCBI taxonomy): domain Eukaryota; kingdom Metazoa; phylum Arthropoda; class Insecta; order Diptera; family Culicidae; genus Topomyia; species Topomyia yanbarensis. The sequence continues at coordinate 457,505,622 of NC_080671.1, forward strand.
AATGAAACGTCTACTGAATTATCCACCGGCTCTCTATTCATTGTGACTGCCATTCAAACTTCAATTGATGCTTTCTCAGTATGGAGCAAATATAGGCAACTGAAACCTTCGCTATAAGTTAGCAGAAACATTATACTTGCGTGCCCCATCGAGAGTTTATGGGTCTTTGGAAACTTTTTTTTTCCCGAATCTAATTTATGGATATTTTTTTTTACTTATCCGTTATTTTTCCTAAAAGTTCATACCAATACAATGAATAAGCAGTTTCAACATTATCACAACAAAATAGGTATCCTTATTTTTCAAATGATGTATTTGAAAATGTGGTTCATTCAAAATGCAATTAAGATACAAAGAGTTTTGACAATCGTGGAATGTCTCAATTTGCCATCCATATTGCCCAATTAAGTCAAATATTTTGCTGAGATACAAACGATTTCCTTAATCATAGTGTATATAAACGCTCAGTACAGAATTGAATGAAATTGGAGTCGCATACCTTCCCATAGTGCAACGTTTCGAAGGCATAAATAACCCTTCATCTTTAGAGGTATTAGTGATATTATTTTTATATATTACGCGATATTATAAATAATGCAACTGGCAACTTTTGCTCCATAACCAGTATAACATAAATCTTGCAAAAGAAGTCAAATTTTTATTAGAAGTTTGGTATTTCGAAATACAGTTGCTCTCGGAGATGCCACGCGTATAAAATGTATATGAATTATACAATAACTCATTTAACTCACTACTAGGTGAATTACTTGATGATCTGTGTACACCAACTTCGGGGGAAAAATATTGTGTAAAAAAATCCGTGTTATTTCGAAAAACCGTGTGAAAAAATCCGTGCTATTTGGAGAAACCGCGCAAAAAAATCTGAAAAAGATTTTTTTTATTAACCATCCGAAAGTCGCGCAAATGGCTCACCGAACGAGCACCCGCTGGTTCCCTAGGATGATTTCGATAGATTTTCATAGCAGCGTGCTCTCAGTGTACTAGCGCGACTGCCGGAAGGTTAACAGCTATTCGGTTATGGTATTTGACAATGAATACTGTTGGATATTTTTAATGCACAAGGGGGTCATCAATGTGCCAAGTAATTTTTTTAATTTTTTAATTTTCCGAGTTTTTTTTAAATATAAGTTTTTTTTTCATTCGTTCAAAGAAGTTGTTGTTCGTTGAAAAGCAATAGGCAAAATGGTAAAATGATAGTGATTTTGAATTTTTAAAATGAAATAGCATAGGAAATGCGATAAAAAATAATGCACGCAAAAAATTTTTAAGCAAAAAACTTTTTTTGTGACCTTCAGTACAACAAAATTAGCTGCGTTGTCATTTTCAGCCGATTTTCGGTTTCATAACATTTTTTAAAGAAGAAAACTAGACCACCACCACTGAGCATTCAACTCAAACATATCACACCGATCTGAGGAAGTGATTTGTTATTTCCAAGAACCAAAGTAACTGGTAGAGTGAAACAATAAACATTCTCGCAGGTTCCAGTCCTGCACTCCTTCCTAGAACCAGCTAACATACCCAAGCTCGACAGCTAGCAGGATTCACATATATCTCCACCCAAGCGCAGTGATCAAATCACTTGTAAGTAGAACCACTCATCCACAAACCACTCATGAACACATCCATACCAATGAGAATGGATCATGTCAGACGAAGGCCACAGGTACAGTACCAGCTCGTCACAGCTCAGTAAAGAAATATACTTGTGCCTGACCCTAACTCTTTGATAGACCCTTTTAATCAGAGATCACTTATTGGTTAATATAAAGAATCATCAGTCGTTATCTACTCAGACCAAACAATACGTATTTTCCCTGCATATTGAAAGCTCCGCTATCAGTGTCTAGCTTATCAAACTGAAGAAGCAAAATTAATATACTTTTCGCAGTGATGCTAAATAGCACACAATCCTATATAAATCATTGCCTGACATTATTGATTTTCGACTACCATAACTTGAATTTTGATTAAAAACTCTTTTCCTAAAATTGAAAAATACGCGATTTTTACACATTGGCAGACCATCCCCATTTGCATTGCAAATATCCAATGCCATTTATTTTCTGCTGCCGTTACTAAATACCTATTAAGATTTTTTTTTCACGGTTTCTCCAAATAGCACAGTTTTTTTTTGTTCGTTTTTTTTCACGGGATGATCGTATCATTAAACTGGTATATCGAAATAGGTATTTTTACATAAAAATCGTGTTTTTTGCAAAATCGGCCAAAAAATTGTGCAAGAAAACTAATCCTAATCCAAGCGATAAATATATGAACTCTAGACATAATTTCACTGTGAAGTGAACTCACACATTATTTTGTCATTGAAGGGACATATTAATTTTTGAGAAATAGTTCATTTATTATAGAGGTAATTCACAAAATGTTTTCGGAATCGATTTCCTTGAATAAAGTAGATGTGCTTTCATACTCCGATATTCAAAATTGGTTTAGTTTGGCTGTACTCAATTCCAGGGCCGTCGAGAGCCGCGCCGGGCCCCAGGGTTTGAAGTACTGACGGGTCCTACCATATATGACTTCTTATTTCAATATCGATTAGAGAAACTATACGGATGCAACCGTTTCAATTAAACTATTTTTTATGAATATTGTTTATTTGACACAATTCAATGCGTTAGCTTAACAGAGTCGTCAGTATTTTAAATAAGTAATAGATGGAAAAAATAAAAATAATAAAGGAATATTTGTGGCTGGCCATTAGAATTACTTGCGTCCGATTTGCCATTGCGATTGGAAACCTTTTTTGCGGCATTGCCATATAGTCCATATCACCATCGTTCATGCTCCCTTGACGCACGTTAATGCTACCATCGTTAATGCTGCCCAGAATCCGAGCGTAGAAAAATTGACATCCCTTTGTGAGCTTGAAAGAGAAACAAAATTCAATTCATGCCCGCCGCGATGAATCGAAGGTTTGTTTGTTTCCCTCGTTCTTCGCTTTTTCGGTACAACGCATATATTCGGTTTCAGGAGCAAACTGAATTTTGTTTCTATACTAGCTCTGAGATCATCAAGCAAAAGTGCACCAGATATAGATTATGCAGTTCAGTTATGCTCGAAAATGTAAAAAAAAACTGCCTACAAACTGTCCACATAATAACAAATGAATGCTTCGGTCAGTTTGGCAGTGAATTAATGAGGGAAGCATTGGAACTGAATGTTGAATTCAGCAAATTATTCAGAAATAGGCAACTGAATGTGAAATTTCGCGTTACTGATGCTACCTTGTTTCTTGTTGTTGGTACATGTTGTTGATTTTGAGGAACTGGATGCAGCTATTGCAGTTGTCACTATGACCTGAATGAATTTTCTTTATTGGTTTCTGAACATGGTAAAATCGGTTTTGGAATCATGTTACATTTGCGCTGACATTCAGAGAGAAAACATTCTGAATGCGATGACTGTGATCCAACAGCGAAGTCTGCTGTTAGAAAGACTGAGACAGAGAGTTGTGAGAGAAAGAGTTTCGACTTTTGGTGGAAACTAATGGGTAGAATAAGTATCTAGTTAAATTCCCATATTTTTCTGCATCAAATGTGTACACTGGAACCTCCATTTACGAACCAAGCCAAAGGTTCGTAAATTGAATTAGTTCGTTTTTTGGGATTAAGATCGTAAAAAAAGTTCTCTTCACATTCTTATTAAAATTCGTTGGTTGAGTAACATTATCGATTACCCTAACAATATGGGTATTTCCGGAACGGGCTTGACAAGTACATGATGAAAATGGAAATTTAATACCTTTTGAAATCCAGGATGGAGACTTCCGATTGAACAATAATCTCGATAACCCCAACAATTTGGGAATTTTTGAAACGGGCTTGACGAGTAGATGATAGAAATGGTACTTTGGAGCTATTTCGAACAATATCTGTATAAACTATGAGGGTATTTTTAAGAAGGTTTGACGAATAGATGAGCGATGCCCTTTTGAAGGCCAATATAGCGTCTTCTGGTTGAGAAAAGTTTTCTATAATCATATCATCCGTATCACAAATCAATATACCTATATCTCTACACAAACCTCTAAGTACCACCCCCTGGTAATTATTTATTTATTTATTTATTTATTTATCACGCACATAAACAGGCCGTACTCGGCCCCAATGATGGAAACTTAAACTAATTACATCTAAAAAACTGCAGGAATCGATTTCTCAATGATATTCGAGACAAATGAAAGTCGAACAAGTGCGACACACGATTGAAGAGGCGTTGTAGTCCCGTGATAGCGGCATTAGCTGTTTGAATAGTTCGTCGAAACGGCACTCTCAGAAGAACGTTTCCGCGTAACGTTCTGGACCTTGCTTGGATGTTAACTCGCTCTAGTAAATCTGGAGAATCGATGCGTCCTGACAGAAGATCAGAGATGAATAAGGCTCTTGCAGTTTCTCTACGACGCTGGAGAGTATCGAGCTGGATGAGTTGACACCGACTCTCGTAGCTTGGTAGACGAACAGGATCGCACCAAGGCAGGCGTCGAAGAGCATACCGTATAAATTTTCGTTGAACGCCTTCAATTCGATCGCTGCTGTTCATGTAATTCGGGTACCAGACCGCCGAACAATACTCCAGCGTAGAGCGCACTAAAGAGCAGTATAGGCTTTTGAGACAGTAAATGTCTGTAAAGGATTTAGCCGTACGGAAAATGAAGCCCAGGCTTCGCGATGCTTTACCAACAACATACGAAATGTGATTCTTAAATGTAAGTTTCGAATCTAACAGCACTCCAAGATCCTTAACGCAGCTCACCCGGGAAACAAGAGCTCCAGACAAGTTATATTCAAACTCAATGGGATCTTTTTTTCTGGTGAACGATATCACAGAACATTTCGCCGGATTCAGAATCATTCGGTTGTTTTCACACCATCTGCTGAAAGTGTCGAATTGCTGCTGCAAATATTGTGCGTCCGATCGGCTCCTAATTCTGTTGAAAATTTTTAGATCATCTGCATACGACAACCGTGGTCCTTTCAGCTGATAGTTTACATCGTTGAAATAGAGAGTGAATATTAATGGTCCGAGATGACTTCCTTGCGGAATACCAGTCGTTGCGGAGAACAGTTTGGAGTATGCATCACCTATGTTCACACTGAGTTGACGGCCAACGAGATAGGATTGAAACCATCGCAGGAGTGATCCACTGAAGCCAAGTTTTTCCAATTTAGCGACTGCGATATCGTGATTGATTTTGTCGAAAGCTGCAGATAAGTCAGTATATATAACATCAGTTTGTTGATTCGCATCAAACCCTTCGGACACAAAAGAGGTTAGAGATAGTAGATTCGTCGACGTAGATCGATTCGGCATGAATCCGTGTTGGTCTTTAGAAATATATTCCTTACAGTGAAAAAACACTGACTCCACCACGACTAACTCAAAGAGCTTGGAAATGGCACAGAGCGCAGAAATTCCTCGATAATTGTCAATGTTTCTCTTATCACCTTTTTTGTGGACAGGAAAGATGAAAGCTGCTTTCCACAATTGAGGAAAAATCGCGGTTGTCAGTGACATTTTGAATAGTTGACAGAGAGGTTCCACCAAACCAGATATACACTTTTTCAAAAACACAGCAGGGACACCATCTGGCCCAGGAGATGACGATGCTTTAAGCTTGGATGCTGCTGATACAATATCCGAGTGCTCCACATGAATCTCACTCACTGACCGTTCGAGTTGGGCCACGCCGCTAGCTGCAACGTCAATCTGCTGCGAGGACAGAGTCTCACTGACGAACACACTCGCAAATTTAGAGGCGAACAATTTGCATATGGCTTGTGAATCATGCCCAACTTCACCATTCAAAAACATTGTAGAAGGTAAGCCGGTTTCTTTCCGCTGCTCATTGACGTATCTCCAAAACGATTTAGGATTACGTAGCTTGACGGTAATTCCCCCCCCCCCCTTGTCAACGTAAAATTAAAAAAAATAAAAAAACGATGTTAGTTATTCCGCTTTAAAAAAGCTACGTCGCATGACCTGACCCACTACCTCCCTGTCGTCACACATCATCACAAAATACAATACTCCCCCTCCCCCATATAATGCTACGTCATTTATGGATGATCCCTTATAGAGATGTCTTAACTAGAATTCGCCATCTTGGTTTTCAAAATCGCTTCATTCATAGATTTTCGTCATTTACTCGTCAACCCCATTCCGAAAATATCCAACTTTTATTAGTAACAGTTAGCTAAGAATATGATAAATTGTATACAACTTCATACTGTACACTTTGACAAACACTTGCGATAAATGAAACCAGAATGGTTCAATTGCACTGTTAAATGAATTTAATTGGGTTACGTTCACGTACTTCAGAAAACCATTGGAACGGTTGGAACGTAGTTATATAATATATTTGCAGTGTCGACAGAAACAATAAACTTCAACAATTAAATTAAAATAAATTTAATTCAGTTAAAAATGCGGGCCCCCAAAACAGACCCGGGCCCCAGGGTAGTTGCCCCCCCTGACCCCCCCTCTCGTCGGGCCTGCTCAATTCACCATAACCTATTGTAGACAACGCGCGATTTTCGTTGCTATGGAGATGGATGTTTGTTATGCATATTTTTTTCTTTTTTTTTCGCTCAACATCGTTTAGAAATACTAATTTTTCCGCAATACCAATGATCCACGAGAGTCAGGTTGAATTCTAATACACACCATTATCGTCCGTTTTGCTAAACAGAACACAATTATTTTGAAACGCGGAGAAATATTCAATTCTTGCATTCAACTGGTAAATCATTGAAATTTTGTTGTTTACTGTTTACTTTGTTCAATTATATTACCTTTCATATAAGTAGATACTTTCTCTTCATCGTCGCCATGTTGAATCAAGTCCTATCGATCCAAACGTTACGCATCGCATTTTCAATTCTCCTGTTTGTTTTTTCTCGCTTGCTTTGATCAGAAACCGTTCAAAATTTTTCGAATATCTACATTGAAGGGTTGTAACCCGTCAGGGTAACAATTTAGCACTGGGTGGAAATATGCCTATTCGTGCGTACTCTCTCCGTAGACTGTACTGTTTACGAATATTTATGCTCGATACCGTTCACATTTAGTTTGTAAATTTTTGTATAGTTTCGCGTTTGTAAACGGTTTTGTGCGTTTAGATAGGTGTAGTAATTTTTGTTTGACAATTGTACATAATTGACATAGGGCTTAGATAGGCCACCGCTCTCCTACTGCTGAAATACGTGTACTGGCTATGCTGCACATAGGTGATGACAGCTTTTTTTTGTGTTGGTGTTTTCGGTCGAGGTGGAAGGCGACCATCGTGTTAGATGAGTTAGAAAGTGACGGACCGCGGTTTAGAACAGACGTCTGAAAAATAGTCTTTTTTCGGGAGTTTCCCGCCACCATAACTGTGACAGTTTAGTGCGCGCGTGCGACAGTTAAAAGTCCTGTCGAAAAGTGCCGGCCCGTGGTCCGGGTACTCAGTAGAGTGGTGCTGGATCACCGAAGTGCAAAGGAGTTTTCGCTTCCCCGGCTAATCGTTAAAGATCCTGAGCATCCGCCCCTCTCGCTGTAGAGGATAAGCCGAACGAGCCTTGCCCTCCTCTACAGGTAACAGTCAAGGAGAGGGAAGCAGGTAGGACAACGGCTCCACCTGGGAAGAACACTGCGGTGTCTTCCGGGATACCTTGCGGGGAGCAAGTGAATCCAGTGATTTGTCACCAACGAAGGAGCCAAGCTCACCTCCATAGCTAATTGTCAAGGACCGCTGCCGGAGCAGCCAACGACCAAAGGAGAACGCGGCCGTTGTTGTCCCGGCCGGTCGGAGGAAACCGCCCGCCTTTCCGCCCGCAGCAGTGAGTCACCAGCAGCAGCAGTGAAGTGGAGAGTTGGAGGACAATAAAGTCGGTAAATTTAGTAGTTTACTTTGTTTTGTTTACCCTTTTTTGTTGTGACGAAAATCCAAAATTCCGGTAGAAGCATCTAGGCCGCCCTGATAAGAAGGGTCTGCCGGGCAAACAAGAACCCGAGTAGTAGGCAAACCAAAACTTACAGGGTGACAACGATTCAGATTGCTATTATTCGTACCGCTCAAACACTATTGCGCCAAGATAGCTATTAATACCGAATTAAACGATCTCCGTTGATTGTAGGCCGAGTAATCAATCGACATCCTGACTAATGAAATTAACAATTTCTCGCGAGAACGTGTCATGAAAAATTCATCAATTCAGTTCCCCTTCCTGTATGTTTCAGCAGTTTCTAGCCCAGTTCATTTCGAAACTACATTAGCAAATGAAAAAATGATTGAATAAATTATACAACATTCAAAAACTAATCTTATAAATTCTTCGTGCTTCAACATGAAGGCACCATTGTGTCCCAGCCATGGTTGCATTCGTTTCCACACTAGTGCTTCTCCTCGAACTAACTCCAACCGATTCGGATACCCTACGCTTCGTGGAAGATGTATCCCAAGCTAAACGCTTGCTTTTTCCCGGCAGAACTCAGACACTGATACTCTACAATCCACTGTTAAGTCCCGCTTTCGACGCTTTGCTACTCTCCCTCCTGATGCTTTCCGGAAATCCAACCATTGTGTTGAATAAGCAAGCTTATTTGGAAGATACTATATACGATGGATCATGCAATATCCTGTTCATCGATCGAGTTGACTGGGAAGTTCCTTTTATGTTCCATGATAATCGGAAGCTGATAATCACAACGAACGACTCATTCCCGACAATTTTCGACACGTATAGAACCCGCGAAGACTTTGTCGCAGTTTACATGATCTACGGCAGCGAAGATTGTCCATTCCGTCACTACGACAAATTCCGGAACAAGCTGAACTGCTGGCATGAGCTGGACGACGATCCAATCGGTAAGGCCGCACGGGACGTAGCCGGGCAGCAAATCGGACTCTACGCGGCAAATTCGGCGGATGTACGTGTTATGAACCTGTTCGCACAGAAGATAAATGCTACCGTTGTCAATACCGAGAGTGGTCAGGAACTGTTGACATTTTACTACGCAGAACCTTTCGCTTACCCGCACCACATTGTGTATCAACATCGAACGGGTGAGCTACGTTTCTTGGTTCCACGGTTGAACAGACTAAAACCGATGGTGCTGGTACTGATTGATCCGTTTGATCGCGGGACCTGGATGAGTTACGCAGCTATATTCTTGATAACCGCTTTACTACGAACGTATCTTTCCAGGAAATGGTCCGTCAAATGTTTAATGATCAATGTAGCGACGATCGTCGGAAGTGTCCTTTCAGGGAAATCGATCACATGTTTCCGTGAACTGGACCGTTTCGTTGTAGGGCTTCTGTTGATCCTGAGCGTAGTTCTGCTTAGTGCCTATCAATCGATGGTGATATCCTTTCTGCAAAATGCGCGATTTTATCCGGAGTTGGACACGATGGCTGAACTGAACGAATCTTGCTTTTGGCCATGCGTAGACCATGTGATTCCGTTTTATCACAAGAGCGCTCTCGATTGCCAGGATTTGCCGCACAACTCCTACGAAGAGTTGGTAGAAATTGTACAGTCAGGAAAGTATCCGGTTTGTTTCGCGATTGATGAGTATCAAAAATCGCTGGAACTGACTCAAATCATGCTAGCTACGAATCTGTATCGATGGTCGGAAGCTTTTGTTCATCGGTATGCACTGTATGCCTACTATGATGGTGATTCGGTAGTGGCAGAGCAGGTCTACTTTTTTATCAATACGTTTTTTGGCGAAGGAGCTCTATTCAGGTTCCAGGAAGTGGATCACACAGGGGATGATCGCCGTTTGGAAGTGCTGCCAAAACCGATCGGTTTGGAACATGTTTCGTTGGTGTGGAAGACCGCTCTGTTGGGGTTGGTTGTTGGTTTTCTGGTGTTTCTGATTGAATGTGTTGCTGGATCCGCAAAGAATTGTGTGATAATTCGGGTGTATAACAGGTTGAAATCCATTAGGAAATAACAATCGTTAAGTTGGTAAGCAACAGATATTTGTTTTTGAGTTTGAAATAATTCGTTCCAAATGCATTTTTGTAAATTGACGTTAATAAACTACTTTAGCATAAATATAAGTTCTTATTGTCCCATATCGACGACTCAATGTCATTTTATATCACCGTTCTTGTAAGAAAGTTCTGTCCATAGTAGCGACTGGCAACACGGTTAACGGCATTGAACGTACCAATTTACGAATTTTGAAAATCTCAGCAAGCCTTGACCTACTTCTCGTGAGTAATGACAATGAGGACGATTGAGTCGCCAATTCAAATGTCGAACGATATCATCTCGCGTAAATTTGAACACTTTGACGTGAAATCCATATCACTTCGATATTCCACGTAATATCAGCGCTAATGCGAACATAGCATGACTTATCTGTCGCAGTGTAGATATTTCCATCCTCAAGGTCTCACTCGCTTCAACAAATTCAATCATAGAGTTCACGTACCGCGTAATAGTCATAGCTACGAAAAAGGACAACCGTCAAACAGAGCAAATGGAAAAAAACACTACGGGTGTCATATGAACCCTAAGTTGACAGCTATGACATAGCACATCTCTTATCACGCAACCGGAAAGCCTCTCGCCGGCGAAGCTATACATTCAATGCTATTCAGCCTACATACTTACGTCGCCAACATACAGACAACCGTGCAAGCAGTACATCTTAATTCGCTTCGCCCGGTTTGTCTCGTATTGCCGTCGCCTCCGCCGCCTACTTTGACTTACCGATTGCGGCACAGGAAAACTACCTCTCACCACGCGCACCCTTTTCGGTCGACGCGACACGGTGAAGGCTTCTCTTTTCCGTCATCGCCTCCTATGCCACACACACACACATGGGTTTCTTCAAGTGCGTCTTTTATCATAATTTGTAACCGTCATCAAAATCCTCTTTCGCAAACGACACTCTACGGTTGCCGCTGCCGCCGGAGGAGAACTCCTTCCGCGAGGGGTCCCATCTGTAACGCAGCGCTGATCACATTCAAGTACCCCCTTCCAGATGGTGGGTGATCAACGCGATAATGTATGGCAGGAAGGCGCGCACGGCATACCGAGAGTTTTGACAGTTTCCCCTCCGCCCAATCGTCCCAGCACCCAGCACACACATATCGGAAAAATCCGATAGCGAGGCCTACTGGGATCTGTTTGTACAGGCGTTGATTGTAAACAAACAAATATTTTCTCTGCGGCTCTTGTGATAAGCGATTGTAATGTTGGCGTTGTTGGAGCTGCTGCTGCTGCTGCTGGTTGGCAAAGGGGAGCTCACGTACCTACCGATTTACATCAGCTATTTTGGTGGGGGATGAATGAAATCGATTGATTGTGCTGTGGATTGGTTCATGTTCTGTGGTTGACGGCACTTGTTATTGCTGCTTAGCGGGGGTGGTTTATCGCAGCAGGTTTTTAATGTGATGTGTTTTGGTTGTGATGAGTATGGGGAAAACGTTTCGGAATGGATGAGTTTAGTTTTTAAGGTTCATAGAACCAATCGATTTTGAGAAATTCTGTTAAAATTCATCACCGTATGCAGTATTTCTCATCAAGAAGAACATTTAGTAAAACTCATGTTTGGCACAATATCTAATATTTAATAAGTCATGCAACTTCATCTCATCAGTATCCGGCACTTAATTAGCACCAGATGCAAGACTTTGTTGACAGATAAAAGTTACTTTTGAAGTCTGTTGCATTTTTTTAATCCATACAATGTGAAAAAGTATGGAATCATAGCAGTTTTTGCAACCGGCTGAGACAGTTGTGTCACTAGTTTTGTTCTTAGGAAACCGCAGATTGCGAGGCACTATATGCGTTGAAGAAGCCGGTAAAAGAGAGATCAATTCGATCGTTGTGGCTCGACAGTTGAGACGTCGGAGGCGTGGTCGACGGTATCCTCGACAAGTGGTGTTTCGATAGCAAACCACGGGTAGACACATTTGCTTATCGCGGTGGCAAAATTCAAGAGTGAGAGTGTTGGTGTCGTCAAGCAGCTCTTATCGACAAGAAAAGTGTCACAGGTAGACCCATATGACATATTTCTCTATCACAGAAGCGACAGGCACGACGTAAAAGGACTACAAGTGACGCCAAAGATTGTCGCATGGACAAGTGGTATTTCCACAGCAAACCACGGGTAAACACATTTATCCGAATGATCGCGCTTGTGGTGGTGACGTGCAGCTCTGATCGACGGGAAGCGATTGGAAGCGTCGCAGGTAGACCTGCCGCAGAAGCGACGAAGACAGACAACAGGTGACACCGAAAAGCGTCACATTGATAAACATCGGACACCGAGTTTACAATGGCAAACACACCAGCTATGACCTGCCGGTGTTGGCTTCCTTCACAGAAGCGTCGCCAGATAACTATATATATTTTTTATACTTTATTGCGATAGTTTTTCTAGATAGGTAAAATAGATGACGAGATAGAAGAACATACAATTAACCCTCCTTCTCAGCCTTCTGCTGTAAATGAAGATCCTATTAGAATTAAAAAGTGTTCGGACTCTTAGACTGGACCATGGATTGTATTTATAAGGCGTAAATTAAAGACGCTAAATATTACCCAAATTTCAAAAGATTTGACTGCGATTTTCGAACGCTTGAATATAAAGTGTGTATACCTTCAAAGGACATTTAAATTGATGGAATCATCACAGAATCGAATTTAACTGTTGATGATTTAATTAAGCATGGGGTTAGTTGTTTCAAAGATACCATACTATAGAAGTAAACATACTTGATTTCAAGCAAATGCATTCAGTGTTACAAGAAGGCGGTAAAAAAGTTTATCGACTGTCAGATTTGTTTCAAGTGACTTTTGCTGGGTCTGCGTTGAGGATTTTGAATTGATACTCCTTCTCAGCAATCCCGGCACAGATGACTTTTCACTCTGGCTAGATATTACTCATGTTAAAATTTGTTCTTCGTTGGTTGGTAGTGAAGTCTGAGTGTACAGGTGGCTGAGTCAAAAATAGTTAACGAAGGAATATGAAAGAATTACCACATTTTTTCACAACTTTCTTCCTACGCTCTCTACCATTGAAACACTGAACATTTTCCATAATTTGTTAAAAACTTAGGTACAAATAACGCCAATATTCATTTCTTTAGATTAATGCTTGATGAATATGCTAACATCATGTGCGCCAAATTTTGAATCGACACTGGTACTTCATTTCATAGTGGATTCTCTATTTCGACAGACTTCACAGCCGATTATTTGTGTGCAGGACACCACTACCACTCTACTGATCACTAAGAATACTTCCAAGCTGGAGCTCGAGCATACGATGAGTGGCTTATGGGACCAGTTCCTTACTCTGAATCGCCAGACCAGTATTTATGATGAAGTAACAAAACTCCTGGGAAACGTTTCATTATATTAATCGATTCGCAAAACCCGCACTTAGGTTTAGAAATTAGTGGATAGAACTGTAAACTGTAACTACTAAAGATCTCTGGCTTCCGTCGAAGGTTTTCCAAGCTTCCCGTAGAAGCTTTTCCGAGCTTCTCGTGGAATCTTTTCCAAGCTTCGCTTAGAAGGTTTCCAAGCAGATCATGGAAGCCTTTTCCTAGCTTGCCGTTGAAGCTTTTCCAAGCTTCCCATGGAAGCTTTTCCAAGTTTCTCGAGGAAGCTTTTCCAAGCTTCCTGTGGAAGCTTTTCCAAGCTTCTCGTGGAAGCTTTTCCAAGCGTCCCGTGGAATCTTTTCCTGTGGAAGCTTATCCAAGCTTCCCGTGGAAGCTTTTCCAGGCATCTCGTGAAGCTTTTCCAAGCTACCTGATGAAGCTTTTCCAAGCTTCCCGTGGAAGTTTTTACAAGCTTCCCGTGGAAACTTTTCCAAGCTTCCCGTGGGTGCTTTTCCAGGCATCTCGTTGAAGCTTTTCAAGTCTTCCTGTGGAAGCCTTTCCAAGCTACCTGTTGAAGCTTTTCCAAGCTTCCCGTGGAAGCTTTTCCATGCTTCCTGTGGAAGCTTTTCCAAGCTTCCCGTGGAAGCTTTTCCAAGCTTCCCGTGGAAGCCTTTCCAAGCTTCCAGTGGAAACCTTCCCAAGCTTACCGTGGAAGCCTTGCCAAAAAAGCTTTTCCAAGCTTCCCGTGGAAGCTTTTCCTATGGAAGCTTATCCAAGCTTCCTGTGGAAGCTTATCCAAGCTTCCCGTGGAAGCTTTTCCAGGCATCTCGTGAAGCTTTTCAAGTTTTCCTGTGGAAGCTTTTCCAAGCTACCTGATGAAGCTTTTCCGAGATTCCCGTGGAAGTTTTTACAAGCTTCCCTTAGAAGGTTTCCAAGCATATCGTGGAAGCCTTTTTCTAGCTTGCCGTTGAAGCTTTTCCAAGCTTCCCGTGGAAGCTTTTCCAAGCTTCTCGAGGAAGCTGTTCCAAGCTTCCTGTGGAAGCTTTTCCAAGCTTCTCGTGGAAGCTTTTCCAAGCTTTCCGTGGAAGCCTTTCCAAGCTTCCCGTGGAAACCTTCCCAAGCTTACCGCGGAAGCCTTGCCAAACTGTCCATAAAAGCTTTTACAAGCTTCCCGTGGAAGCTTTTCCTGTGGAAGCTTATCCAAGCTTCCTGTGGACGCTTATCCAAGCTTCCCGTGGAAGCTTTTCCAGGCGTCTCGTGAAGCTTTTCAAGTTTTCCTGTGGAAGCTTTTCCAAGCTACCTGATGAAGCTATTCCAAGCTTCCCGTGGAAGTTTTTACAAGCTTCCTTTAGAAGGTTTCCAAGCATATCGTGGAAACCTTTTTCTAGCTTGCCATTGAAGCTTTTCCAAACTTCCCGTGGAAGCTTTTCCAAGCTTCTCGAGGAAGCTTTTCCAAGCTTCCTGTGGAAGCTTTTCCAAGATTCTCGTGGAAGCTTTTCCATGCTTCACGTGGAAGCCTTTCTAAGCTTCCCGTGGAAACCTTCCGAAGCTTACCGTGGAAGCCTTGCCAAACTGTCAATAAAAGCTTTTCCAAGCTTCCCGTGGAAGCTTTTCATGTGGAAGCTTCTCCAAGCTTCCCGTGGAAACTTTTCCAAGCTTCCCGTGGGAGCTTTTCCAGGCATCTCGTGAAGCTTTTCAAGTTTTCCTGTGGATGCTTTTCCAAGCTACCTGATGAAGCTTTTCCAAGATTCCCGTGGAAGCTTTTCCAAGCTTCCCGTGGAAGCTTTTCCAAGCTTCCCGTGGAAACTTTTCCAAGCTTCCCGTGCAAGCTTTTCCAGGCATCTCGTTGAAGCTTTTCAAGTCTTCCTGTGGAAGCCTTTCCAAGCTACCTGTTGAAGCTTTTCCAAGCTTCCCGTGGAAGTTTTTACAAGCTTCCCATGGAAGCTTTTCCAAGCTTCAAATGGGAGCTTTTCCAAGCTTCCCGTGGAAGTGTTTACAAACTTCCCGTGGAAGCTTTTCCAAACCTTTTTCATCGATCAAAGTTTTAGGAGTGACTCCACGAAAGCCAATTAGAATTGGTACTAGAGAAACCCCATTTAAAACAGTGTACTCGAGTAACCAGGGACCATTCATTAATTACGTAACGCAAAAATTGGCCAAAATTGACTCACCCCTCCCCCCATGTAACAAAATGTCACAAATTTTCCCTCCCTTATTACGTAATACATTCCGGGATTTTTTTCTTACGTAAAAACATGTTACTTAACGATCTAGCTTACTCCTTCTCCACCATATATCAACATATCGCAATTCGGCGTCATTGTCCCCCCCCCTTTCACTTCTAAAAGCGTTACTTAATTCATGAATGGTCCCTACTGACACAACTTTTTTAATATCAACCATGATGTACTCTCCCGTGTTCGGTTTAGCAAATTGCGCCCTTTGACAGAATCCTTCGTCGACGAATATTGAATCTGATTCCGAGAAAGGCGATCAGCGAAGGGCTAGATATTTACAGTGCGACAAATCCTGTTTAAATTTTGGAAATATAACTGCCGGAATCATTATCCGTTTGTGGATTGGAAGTCGGCGCACGGTTCAGTGAATCGAATTCAACTATGGCAAATAATTCTGAAATATGGCGTTCAGATAAATTTTATAGAGCTGATTCATATGACGCTGGATGGATCAAAGTTAAGTATCAGAATAGCTGGAGAGACATCCTACCCCTTTGTGACACTAGATGGATTAGAGCTGGACGATGCAGTATTTGATTTGTTGGTCAGCACTGCACTGGAGTGTGCGATAAGAAGATCTTAGATGCAAAGAAACGAAACTTGTTTCTTGGTTTCGCCGATGACAGATTAGAATAAAAATTCAAATATCAATTGTGTCGATTGCAGGGATGTGGAAGAGGCGTTTCTATCTTCTAAAAAGAAAGACAGCATAAAGTGTTTATGTGCTCTAAAAAGACAAAGAAAAGTCTGATTCATTTCAAACTGGGCGATTCTCGTGATTGATTAGATGTAGGAAAAATGTAGTTTAGTTAAAATGAAGACATTTTATTACACTTTCATAAAAGATCGCAAAATTATTTCGACAGCCTTCGTATGAACTCGTGGACTCTTTGAAATTTCTGCCACTGGTAAACTGGTAAACCTCGACAGCCTTGAGACTCTTTTTGTGGTATCCAATGAGGAAAACAGCTTGAAATGGTGACTTAAACGAAAGAAATTATGTGAACAAATTCCGCCCAAAAGCAGGATTCGAAACTGCAACCCTTGGGACTCCGGACCAATCCATAATCACTTATGCTATACTTGGGCTATGATGTAGTCACAGGAAGAACACGCTATTATTGCATTGATCGTACCGCTTGTTTTAGAGAGAGAGATAACACTCAACCACTTCTGCCACCCAACATATGTGATCTATTTAATTGGGTGGCAGCTGGTACGATCACTGTCGCCAATGCGATAATCATGTGTTCTTCCTGGTATTTCATCATAGCCCAGTGATAACATAAAGGTTTGTGTATTTGGGCCCGAGCCCCAAGGGTTGCAGGTTCGAATTCTGGGGGAATTTTTTCACATGGTTGCTTGCCCACTGGACCAGTACGAGCCTGAATGAAAGGTATATTTCTCCAGGCACCGTTGCTTTTTCAACCACAGCTGCAAATTTCTTTCTTGATCATAATTTTTTTTCGGGTGAATTTGGTCGTGGGGATATCATCCCGTACTGTATGCAGGTAAAACTTTTGTCTGGGATCCTGCCTGAAATCCAACGTAACATAGCATAAGAAGGCCCCATGAAGACTTCGTTCAACTTCCATGTGAGTGTATTTGCCATAGGTTTCGGATTTTTCGTTCGGTTTGGTTACTTGCAGGTACGAAATGAACTGAAACCGGTACTACAACTGGCACTCCATTTTTGGCGACGTACCGATCCTAGAATCCTGGGTTGCCCTTGATCGTTTAAAGGCCTATGATTTTATCGGGTTCACTCCCTCTGTTAACTGGGTAAGGAACAAGAAATCAACATGCTTCATTAGCGCTGTCACCCACCGAAGTTCGGTGGGTAATGGACTAAAATCAGCCATCAGATGATAATAAAAATACCGGCCTTAGTATCTAACGGGGAAATCAAATAGATCAAATATGTTGCTTACCAGCTGCGGTTGCGTGTGTTCTTTCTTTGGAGGCAATGGTACGGTCACTGTCGCCATTATCATGTGTTCTTCCTGTGGCGTCATCATAGCCCATGGATAGCATATAGATCGGAGTCTCAAGGGTTGCAGGTTCGAATCCTGCTTCTAGGGGGATGTTTTTCATATAACTTCATTCAGCTAATTGTTCCGATTTCATCGGCCGATCCAAAGCTCGAGCACAATTTATACTTTGAACTTTCACGACTTAACTCTTACGATCACAGATTCGCTTGAGAACATGTCCAACGATAGATATGGTGGTAATTTTAAACTTTTCAGCGATTTTTCGAGTTGATCACTTCGGGTTTTTGATGTGGATGTACAGAATCAATGTTCTTTTCTCGTCTTCCAATTAGCACAACTTTTTTAATACTGTTCGTATTCATCACTGGCACAAGAACTTTCGAAACAAATCGTTGTCAAAACGTCTGAAATCTGACCTATAGAAGCACTGCTGGATCTGACTATGTCGGTTTCTGATTGCATGTCATAGTCACTGAAACTTAATGAAATTTTTAAAATAATGCCAAAACTAAGAGAATAGAAACTAGCAATGCTAGACTATAGTATATCGCTGGATTATTGGTTATGAAGTTGGTTTTTATTATTTAATTACATATTACAACTTACTCTAGTTGCTACACTGCCCATGATCGCAAACCAGTCCCATAAAGATAGGAAATCCTATAGAAAACGGGACAAATATTCGATCATGGGTAGTACAATAGATATCCAAGGGTTCAAAGTAAGCGAACCGAATGTTACAATCCCTTATGCTGCTATAAAATGCAAGTTATTATAGACTACACGTATAAAAGGTGCAGAAGACGCCAAATCAGAATAAGCAGAAAAATGTCATCCGAAGAGACTGTCGAAATTTGTTCAAAAATTTCTGATCCGGCAGGCCATTTGCAGAAGTGGTTTCAATTAACAGTGAGATTTATATAATACTCCTTATGAAGTGACATGCAATATTGATTGGAAAAAAGTGCGGAGCACTAATTTCCACAGATCGAAATGGTGGGTTAAACGAAGGCAATTATGTGAAAAAAATTCCTCTCAGAAGTAGGATTTGAACCTGCAACCCTTGGGACTCCGGCTCAATGCAGCCCGTCGCACGAATGTTTATTCGCAGTTTCTCTTCAAATCGTGTTAGAGGACGAAAACGTTCGTAAAGACGATCTCCGTAGGCAGGAATATAGCAGTGCAAAAATCCAAGTTTCTATTTCCAGAGTAGGTTCGAGAGAAGAGACTGTCGAAATTTGCCGTAAAATTTCTGATCAGGCCGGTGATTTGTGGAAGTGATTTCAATTAACAATGAATGACTTAAGACGAAATATTGATTGAAAAAATACGAGGCATTAATTTCCACTTTTCTTGCTTCGACGGAAGAGTTACTCCTTACCGAAAAATATAAATTCCTTGCGGGTTCAAATATTGATGCGGTAGAACAAGCCCAAACGAAACGCCATCCTGGCATGACAATAAATGAACGGTCTCCTAGTCCATGGTGGGACAAAGAGTGCCCTGATACGTATGAAGCTAACCAAATTGCTCACGAAGAATTTTTGAAACGAAAATAGGATACACGTAAGAGCTTCGGAATATTTGCGCTTTTTGACAGTCTAATGACGACTAATGATAGCGAAGATTTTTCGATTCACTGGATATTTCATGTTTGTTCGGATTCGGCTTCTGCGCAGAAAATCAATCGAAACTGCTCCCACAATTAACGATTCTATAGATTCGCCCTTGGCAGTGATGGCATTTTTTATTTGTACTGCTCTCATGCAACAATAATTGTCCGGGTTCAGACAGAATTAAATTCAACGTGGTGAAGAATTTGCCCAACCTTGCAAAAAGATGTTTGTTGAATTTATTCAACACGTTTCTTAAGCAGAGCATTGTTCCGCGCGAGTGGAGTCAAAGGAAAGTTATCACCATTCCAAAACTGGGAAAACCAGCCTCCGATCATAACTCGTATCGACCGCTTGCAATGCTTTACTGCATCAGGAAATTGTTGGAATATTGTGAGTGAAGCACAGGCATATTTCATATGGTGATTTGGCAACATTCGGAGTGTTACACAAGGCTACTGTTTAGGCCCCCTTCTCTACAATTTTTACGTGAATGACTTTGATAACTGATTTGTCAGACCCTGCACTCTAAGACAACTTGCAGATGATGGTGAAAGCGACTGGTCCAAAAGCTATAAATTTATAACAACCGTTGCAAGATTGCTCGGGTCATTCATCTTTTTAGGCTTTAGCTGGGCATCGATTTCTCAACGAAAAAAACAGAGCTGTTTGTTTTTTCAAGGAAGTAACCGACAAAGATTAAATTATCTTCGAACAATAACTTAATCTTGCGGGGATGCTGATAAGATTGTATGGAACAACGATATTTTAAGTAATTCAATATAAGTGCTTCTGGTTCCGTTCAGCTGCGAACGCTATCATTATCAAATTGAAACGAATACAGTATCGTTACATTAGTTATGGAATTAGCGTTTCGACTTCGTCTCATCAGAATCCGATACTAACTTAGTGACAGGACTTAGATAGCACCAGATTGACGTAAGCTCCCAAAAACGAAAATATTATTTGTATTTCAGTCTCTAAACACTATTTGTGTGGTAGTCTCAGTACAATTGCAGCTCTACGCTCAACGAGGGTACGGGAATACCTGAGTAAGCTAACAAGAAAATGTTGTGAATTTACCTTACTGTGGCTCTCCGCCTACTATTCTATATCGGACAATGAGAAAGCTGATAATGAAATCTTCAGCGCTTCTTGTCAGAGGACGCTTACTAGTTGGCAAACTTTATGGGATGAAGGAGATCTGGGACGGTGGCTACACTCAATTATTCCTACCGGATCAACGTAGGCATGGTTCAAATGGTTGGATGTAAGTCTTGACTTCATCCTATGCTCATGTCCAATCATTATGCTTTAGATACGCGTCTCCGCCGTATTAGGATCACAGAGAGTAATAAATGTCCTTGCAGAGAGGGTTATCACGGCATTGAGCATGTTGTTTGGACGTGTACTGATTATCATGAAGCCAGATCCTAATTAGTAGATTCATTACATGTCTGATGAAGACCAATTAATTTTCCTGTTAGAGACATCTTCGCCTACCGCGATCATGGAAGTTATATGTGATGTTTTAGAAACAGCGTCTGTCAAAATTTAATTAGATTTATTTCCCCTACCGAATAAAACTTTAGCGTACGTATGAAATGCTTTCTTTCTATTCAATCAAAACAAAACTTCTTTGGCCGATTTAACTTGAAAACGGTCACTTCATGAAGGATTTTATTCTATTATACGCATCAATGATCACACCATTCGCTGGTTCAAATGTTAGCTCTACCAAAAACACCAGAAAACTGATAGCAAACCCCACCAGAGCAATCTTCCATACCAACGAAAAATGCTCCAAACCAATCGGTTTTGGCAACACTTCCAAACGGCGACCGTCCCCTGTGCGATCTGTTTCCCAAAATCTAAACAGAGCCCCCTCGCCAAAAAACGCACTAACGAAAAAGTCAACCTGCTCTGCAACTATCGGATCACCATCGTAGCAGGCGAACAGTGGATACCGATGTACAAAAGCTTCCGACCATCGATAGCGGCTCGTACCTAGCATAAGCTGAGTCAGTTCCAGTGATTTCTCATTCTCATCAATCATGAAGCACAGTGGAAAATCTCCGGACAGTACGAGCTCTACCAGTTCCTCGTAGGAAGTGTGTGGCAAAGATTGACATTCGTTATCATACTCCATGTAGTACGGAATCACATCATCTATGCACGGCCAAAAACAGGACTGATTCAGTTCTGCCATCGTGTTCAACTCCGGATAAAATCGTGCATTTTGTAGAAAGGATATCACCATCGATTGATAAGCGCTAAGCAGAACTACGCTCAGAATCAACAGAAGCCCTACAACGAAACGGTCAAGTTCACGAAAATATGTGATCGATTTCCCTGAAAGGACACATCCGACGATAGTCGCTACATTGATCACTAAACTTTGGACGGACCATTTCCTGGAAAGATACGTTCGTAGTAAAGCGGTTATCAAGAACACAGCTGCGTAACTGATCCAGGTCCCACGATCAAACGGATCGATCAGTACCAGGACCATCGGTTTTAACCTATTCAACCGTGGAACCATGAAGCGAAGTTCACCGGTTCGATGTTGATAAACAATGTTGTAGGGCGAAATCGATGCTTGTACGTAGAAGAATCTCAGCAGTTCTTCACCCTCGGAACTGACAACGGTAGAATTTATCTTCTCTGCGAACAGATTCATAGCTCGCACATCTATTGATGATGCCGAGAATAGACCAATTTCTTTTCCAGCTACGTCTCGCACGGCCACACCCATCGGATCGTCGTCCAGTTCGTGCCAGCAGTTCAACCTGTTCCGAAATTTGTCGTAGTGATAGAACGGACAAACTCCATCCCCGTAGATCATGTAAACCGCGTTGAAGTTCTGACGTGTTCCAAGCGTCTCGAAAATGGCCGAAAATGAGTCGTTCGTTGTGATTATCAGCTTCCGACTGTACGTGATATCATCCAGCATATACTGAACATCCCGATCCATTCGATCGATGAACAAGATATTGCACGATTCGTAGGCAGCATATTCTTCCACGTAGCCTGGCTGATTTAGGGTAATGATTGGATATCCGGAAAGCGACAGAAAGGAGTGCAGTAAGGCGTCCAGAGTGGGGCCTAGCAATGGGTTGTGGAGTATTAGCGTATGAGTTCTGTCGGGAAAGAACAAGTGCTTAGCTCTTAATAAGTCATCCACAAAGCGAACGGTATCCGCTTGGGTTAGTGTCGTTTGAAGGAACAACACTAGTGTGGGAACGAATGCGACCATGGTGGGAACACTCTCTTGCTACTGCAGATTGTAGCACGAAGAATTTATAGGATTAGATTTGGATTGGTACATGATTTATTCAAGCATTTTT
Organism: Topomyia yanbarensis; assembly: GCF_030247195.1. Classification (NCBI taxonomy): domain Eukaryota; kingdom Metazoa; phylum Arthropoda; class Insecta; order Diptera; family Culicidae; genus Topomyia; species Topomyia yanbarensis. Next base: position 457,528,191 of record NC_080671.1, read on the forward strand.
CATCTGCCTAAGTAATAGCGAATGTGCCGGGCGGAAAGATGCAGAACATGCCTGTGAATGGATGAATTATTCATACACTCACTCGAGAAATAAGCTAATAACACATAGAGGGTAGATGACTTCTCTGTCACCTCACTGGTGAAAATGCGGCCCTATTTCATTAATCACTCGGCCTGCAATTAGTATGGATTTCGTTCCATTCAAAATCAATGTTGTGGCTTCGTTCATAAGAATCAGTTGAAATCGTTAAATACTCGTGTATGAGTACAGTGACGCTATTCTCCTTAGTTTGCGCTTAAAATTGCCTCGTTCGCGCAAAATATCGAGAACGATCTTAGTAGCCCATGCTTTTCCTGTATTCACACTCGCCTGTGCTCTTACATGAACTTCGCGTTGAAAGCTTCCTGGAATTGCACTGCATACTAGATGAAAACTTGGGTTTCTCGCGAGCAATCCTGCTCGAGTTTTTGTTTTATTCGGGCGCGAACGATGAAGAACGCTAGGCCTACTATTTGTGGTTTATGTTATTTCAAAATTCGACTCGTGTTATCGGATTCTTATTGCAATATTTTAGCGATTTATGTGTGCACGTAGGTAATACCTAGAAGACGGTCTGAGTTGAAGTAGTTAACATGTGCTCTATTCGCAATGCGAGTTTACATACGTGAGACTTGATACAATAAAATTTTTACCTTTCTTGTGAAAGAAAAGTATGGAAACCGCCCAAAACTTGACTCAAATACATCCGGACAGACCACTATCATTTTTTTTAGATTTAATTGTTTAGTTTCAAAAATACCGCAATTAGTATATGCAGGAAATTATTTCTAGATGCCAAAATTGACATTATTATAATTGATATTTTTTACTCACAGCATTGAATCATGATTTGTTAATCAGTATTTAAATAGTTCGATTGATGAGAAACTATATTATGGTGCGTCATAGCTTTGTCAATATTCTGTACGTTAGATTTAAGACTTCACATAACCACTAAATCATTCGAACTCTGAGAAGATTCTTCCTCGAAAATGTAGGTTGCTTCTTCCCTGTATCTCACAATATTCTTATCAACAGTCAATAGTCATTAATCAAGACAACGATATTATATTTTCTTCTTCGAACCGAACCATCATAAAATGAACCACAGTCCGATGAATGAAGAAAGTCGTTACTCTCATTCTTGCTGTGGTAATAAATCCAGATAAGTTTACATCAGGTTTTAGGCCAAGTACTCGAGCTGTGTAAAAATGACTGACGATGAAAATGGAGCTCATGCTTACGGAAGTCATCTACATTCAAAACCATCATACCGATAACACAATGCTAATAACAAATAGCAAATCGGCCTAGGTAAAAAGATTAATTTTGCATTACAACTAAACACACGCGGAGAAATATCTCCGTTGGTGGGAAATCGAAATTCGTCTTCACAATTTGTTCCACTGACTTACAAAATTGCCATTAAAAATTTCTTATCGGTATTCGGAGCTGTTAAATCGGAGGATACATGAAGAAACTGCTTTCTAGAAATCCCCAATAGTGTCTTTGTAATGAGAATGCGATAAGACCGACCCATTCCTTCCTACTTGATCCTTCGAATACAAAAAACGCGGTATTATTACCGAGATCCCATATAAAGGACAATTTAATACGTGTCAAATCTGTGAGCACACCGTCGTCATTACGGACAACACTGCTCAAAAATCGTGGAATGTGAAGGTCGAACTCGGATGACACTCTGTTGAAAGTCCGCTGCAAACCAATGATGGCATCGTTGACTTCATAGTTAGTTCGGCGATAAGGTAATCGGAGGAATATAGGGCACGAGGGCAAACATTCATATTTATCCTCGAGAACGTAATGACCGTGCATTTCTTGGGGTTTAGGGTCATTCGGTTGATTTCGCTAAGGTTACCGGTTGGCGTTGAAGGAAAGCGTTATCTGATTCTGTGGTACAACTTGAGCTCGTCAGCGAAAGACGACCGTGGTCCTTCTAAACAAAAGTTGACGTCGTTGAAATACAAGAGAAAAATCAATGAACCAAGGTGGTTGCCTTGTGGAATACCAGATGAAGCAAAGAACTCTTCGGATACACAATCACCTATCTTGACTGCTAGACGACGATTACTGAGATACGATTGCATCCAACGGAGAATATTAGTACCAAAGCCAAGTCTATCCAATTTTGCCACTACAATAGCGTGATTAATCTTGTCAAAGGCAGCTGAAAGGTCGGTGTAGATAACATCAGTTTGAAGGCCGTCAGACATGGCATCTGTCACAAGAACGCACGCGAATATGTGGATGGCTACACGGTTACAAAATCGATTTTTCTACATGCGAAGTCACATGCATGCGATCACACGCGACAAGCACGTTAACATACTAACACTTAGGCCCTTCGCGATCAAACCAACGCACACCTACGCCCGCGATCGCGCAAACTTGATAACACCCCGGTAATGAGGAGAACGTTTTAGCATATACGAAGTTTCAAACGCGCTAACGTACAAACGTCGAGCCTTTCGCCATGATACATCGCCAAGTTCCTGCACCCGAACATAACAGAACCTTACAATAAATATTACATTCAGAATCACGGATCGCTGCAATTAGTCTTAAGCAGTGTTTTAGTGGATGCCATTACCTGTCTCGTTTACAATTATAACGAGTGATTCTGACGGGGAGCCCTGCCGAGAATCTAGCTCTACAGCTCCAGTAGCACAACCCTCGAAAAAAATACTCCCGTCACCTGCTTGGCGATGAGGCTGAAACCATAAAGGCGATCAGTTTTGCTGATTCGACCGACAGTGGGAACCTTGGACTGGTGATGCGATGGCATCCAGTGGGAAGAGCAAAATGTCTAATATCAATAACGAAAACAATCAAGATAATAAGGCCTATTTGATTGTTACTCTTGTTCATTGCTTGAACAAATCTTCTATGGACGATAATTCTTCTATTAATTCGTACTTAAACTAGTAGTGGTAATTATGAAACCACTATAACAATGCCCTAAAATCAACAACGTGTTGAAGAATTTTACAAACCACGCGAACCAGATTGTCAAAGAAATAGGCCTTAACAAGTTTGGAAAAAGTTGTAACGCCAGCACACGCAACAAACATGTTAACATACAAACGCTGGAGCCATTCACAATCGTCCACGCATATTCCGAGCATGATAAACTCCGGTGATGAAATGAACGTTGTAGAACTTACAAATTCACACACGCGGTCTCATGAGTGATCCTACAAATGCCCGCGATCATGAATTGGTCACATCCGGAAGACTACCCTCTACCTAAGTATTCTAGGTCCATGCAATTAGTTGGACCAAACAGAAAAATAATGCTCATATTCACTACACAACGCGTTCCATGGCGACATGACCGGGAATTCTAGTGATATGGGGGAGCTCACTCTCCTCTAGCATCTGACCCCGACACTGAGAATTAAGTATAATTTAAAAAAAAAAATATGAATCATGTTCTGTTTAAAACATTTTAATTTCACATCACATAAATCAGTGTAGATGAAACAAAAAATAATCGGTATTTTCATAAATTTCAGTTTCTATGAAATATTTCATAAAACGTCCAATAAGTTAGTAGTTATTTAAGTTCAGTGAAAAGTTAAAATTTGGAAACCAGCAACACATATTAAACCACGAATCTTGACAGTTTATGAGTCAAAACTATGCCACTTCCTAGTCGCACATACCCAGTAGGGTTCCTAGTACTGAAGCTTTTTAGCGACAACCGGTTCAGCGGTACTGAGGCCCTCAGTATCGGTAGGGTCGGTAAAATATGTAAAAAAACTTCGGAGTGAAATAAAACGTTAAAAAATATGCGTTTATTGGTAAGCTTTCATATTCCTCAGTTTACCTTATCAGTAAGTAGTAAGCGATCCATTCCTACTGCTTTGTTGTTTATCCACTGCACAAACAGTACAGTATCGTTCCGCCGGCTGCGCAGCTAAATGAAGGAGCTACATATGCGCAACGTGCCTCCACTACGAGAATTACAGTTTCAATTGACTTTAAACAAATTCCTTTTAGACCAAGAGTGCGCCAAGTACAGCAGGTACCAAAGGCGAAAACGAAGCTCAATGCCATGGAAATTGTTACCACTGGGAACTTAAATAAATTCCAGCAATACATGCGTCTAAGTTTTTGAAATTATATTATGACTTGATTGAAAAGCTCGTTACTATAAGTCCGTAATAGCATCCGTGAAAAATTCTAGTCTTTTGACATATATTTCACGATTTCAGATTACGGTAACTCATAATAAGAATCAATGTTCTACGATTATTTTGAGCATTCCCGCCTACTCCCTGATCTTGTACAGACCAGAAGGTCAAAATACACTGCAAAGCAAACAAACAAATTCTACACACGTTGCATCATTATTTATACACACCAATAGCAGAAAACTCTCGTTACCTTCTACTGTGAACGAGTTGAGTAATTAAAAAAGTAAAGTACCCACATTAAAGGAAAAAAAACTGTCACGATCGACTTTAGGCGAATTCGAATGGGATCTACAGTGCACTAGGTGGAACAATTGTTAAAAGTGAAAATGGAGCTTGATCTTACGATTGTGTCCCACATCCAATTACATCATACTAGGAATGTGGCACTGATAACAGGCAGAACAGTCAGTGTGTTGTGATGAATAGCATAATTCATGTCGTAGCAATCCGTTTTACGAATGACGTCTGGAGAAGGTTATTCCTTAGTATTCTGCACGGTGTACGGTGTGGTTAGGTTAAATCCACTCAAGGTATAACCTTACATTTGAAGAACGTTGTGCACATACCCTGGGCAGACACCCACGTACCAGTTCTACAGCCAGGCGTCAAAACTGTCAATGGAAATGGATCTACTACAATACACACAGCCGGTCAAACAATAACTCTCGATGACCCTAAACCAACATCCAGTATACCAAGCGAAGAAAGATTCAAAAAAGACGAAGACAGATACACTAGAGTCGCTCAGAAACACGGAAAACATATAACAACATCCAACAGTGAAAATCAAAGTTGCTCTAGCGGAATCGATATAGACGCACACGAGAGCGACTAAACAACCGACGAGCAGCAGAAAGATCACGTGCAACGGAAAGCAGTGCGCCCAGAATAGACAACCGTAATAATTTATTTTTCTTTTGAATTGTATTAATTTGATGTGCATATTATTTCCGAAAAAAGGCGAATGACCCTTGAAGTTAAAGGATTTATTGATAAATTTTGACTTGGGGGAGGGACCGGATGAAGATTTAATGGATTTTCGGTTTTTTACGGGCTGTTTTATTAGAACGGCTGATTTATACTACCCGAAGTTTCGGCCACTGGTTATGGCATTTTTCAAAGAAAATGTAATTTATTCACAGTTACAAATGACATGTTTAAAAAGCGGAAATACAACATTTTCACTGACTACGTTATCGTTCTTCGTTCAAGCGTCGTTTACCGACGATCGGAGGTTTTTTTTGAATCACCATTAAATATATCGTTTCTAAGCACTTGTTGTATTAAAGTTAGTGTGTTTATAGAATCCATTTCCCACTGACCGGCAGTGCTTTTATGGAAAAAACTTTTCTGCATCTTTTTAATGATATATTTATTTTCATCGATATTTGAACACATGTTTAGCACTGGAAATGAAACGCGATAGCTCTACTGTACATCCAACGATCCACTTCAAGAATGCCTGTTCCTACATGCAATTCAATATCAATTGGATATTTGCAATATATTCAAACTTCCAGAATGAAAAATGATATTTTTGATTCTGGCACGTATTTACAAAGAGGAAAATATTTAAGAAAGTATATAAGCATTGAAAAGTGCAATAAAACGATCTCACCAGTTCTGAATAAATAAATTCATGAAATTACTGTGAAGAATTCTCCTCTATCCGTGAAATTGTTGCATCAGCTACTCAGGTCCAGATGGCGCTGTAGGCGCTAAGCGGAACGAACGGGCGTGTTTTGGCGGCTTTCTTCCCATACTTCAATGGAAAAGTTGTGACGCTAAATCTATGCAAAATCACACTTTTCTCGCGATATTTCAACTTACTAAAACGTAACTCAACAGGAAAAACGAAAACGTTGAATAATATTAAACGTTAATAACAACACGTCCGGGCAATTCGCCAGTGCTGCCACTTCTCCACTTGTATGAAAGTTAGTGGGTCGAAATCGACATCAATAAGTAATATTTTTCTGAACTTACTGGTGGGTAGAATTGTTCAATTTTCCCAATGGCTGGTTACGGCTCGATAAGGACCTGTTGCAGAGTAACCTTTCCTAAGAAAAAGTTATGAAATGATTCCATAATAAAGAAAATCAGTTGATTATTATTTACGAACACATGGAACCTATTCCGGACCTATTTCAAACTCAAATTCATTTCAAACCAGATTTTTCACTGGTTTTCATTAACCCTTTCATGCCCAACTTTTTCTAGTGCATATAGGGTTTCAAAACTATTTTTCCTTGAAAACGGTGGGGTCAAGAAACTCAAAAAACCTTTTTTCAGAAAGATAGGCGCTTTCCTTGCAGTGCTAGAAGCTGCTCAATTTTTACCTTCTGATGCTCAGTAAAATTCTCCTAGAGTATTTACAATAGTCCAACTGCATGAAAAACGTAGCCAAAAATAGTCTAAATTGATAAGTTTTATCAATGTTCACTAATATTGCAACATAACGAAGTTATATGAAAAATTAATTTTCCGTCGTAAACGTAAACGGTCCCTGGCAGCACTGCTCCATTGGAGTTCAATCAGACTAATTGCAATAACTTCAGTTCTAGAGCTGATGCTTATAACTGTTAATACTCAAATGAAAGCCAATAGTCACATTTATTAGCCTTACTTGTTTTTGTGAGCAAATCTTGCCTCAATCAAAAATCAAAAATCCACAAACAACATGGGCATGAATGGGTTAAAAGCGGTTATTGCGTATTACATAACGTGCTCCTTACAAAATTGAAATTTCAAACCCACTATTCTGAATCCGTCCCAGCTAGAAACAAAAATGTATAATATTTAATTAGTTTAATCAGCATTAGCTCAGGGGGTTTAGGGAAGGGTGGTGTGTAATGTGATGGGTCAACCCTGTTACAATATAGTAAACCAATATTAGTCAAAAAAAATTGGACCACCGTGGCCGGGATTAGGTTGGCGATGTTCAGAGTGATTGCATAACCTTTCAATATGAGAAAAGGAAAAAAGAGACCATTCATAAATTAATTCTTGACATTTCATGCATTTTAAAGGCATTGTAAAGACCAGCAGCAGCAGCTGAAGATATTCAGCAAGAGCAGGAGGCGGATAGGCAGCAGCAAGAACAGCCAGAGCAAAGCGGGATAAGTTACACCCGACAGAAACCAAAAGTAGTGGCAGCGAAGTTCTTGGTGGAGGAGTTCGACTAGTTTGTGGACGCGAGCAACAATGATGGTTCTCAGAATCCGAAAGGAGCAGTGGCGTCGGCCCCTATCTTCCTAGCCCCTCCGAAGCAGAAGCTGATAGGAGTGGAGAACACACCAGGTTCCATGACTCGAAAGAGGACAAGAGCCTAGCCATGAGACGGAAGACAAGGCGGGCCCAAGAGGCAGACGCGTGAGAACGATATCATTGTCGAAGGACAGGGAGAAAGCTGGAGTATCGGAAGGAGAAGCACGGGAAACAGTAATAGCAGAAGGAAGAGCGAAAAGGGAAGCAAAAGAGGAAAGGAAAACTCTCGGCTCGTCAGAAGGCTCCAAAGGGTCAAACCGTGCTCATCAAAGCCAATGACGCCACGACGCATGCAGCGCTGCTCAAGAAGGTCAGGGAGAACCGAAAGCTGAGTGATTTGGGGAAAATGTGGTAAGAATTAGGCGCACCCGAAAAAGCGAGATGCTCTTCGAGTTGAAGAAGCATTCCACGACTCGCAGCTCAACCTTACAAGCGGCTAATACCAAATTAATGGGGGGAAAAGGCAGAAGTTAAAGCCATAAACCAGGAGCTGGTGATTGTGTGGAAGGACCTTGATGAAATCACGACGGAAGACGAGCTGAGAGGTGCATTGAAGCAGCAGTGTAATCTGGGCGAGGTACACATGAAGATCCGGTTGAAGAAGAGATACGGAGGAACTTAGCGATGATTCGTTTACCGATAACCGCTGCAAATAAGGCACTGAAGGTAGGCAAAGTTACGGTTGGATGGTCCAGATGCCTATTGAGAGCCGCCCCACGAGTAAATAAACAAGCGGAGAAATCCATAGTAGGCTACATCTTCCTAGCAAACGGTCGTGTTTTTTTGGCAGCTTTTTTTCGGCTCCAAAAAATATTCCTTTTTTCAGTGAAGATTACTGCACAACTCATATTTAACAGTTTTAGTTAAGAATTCGTGCCACTTGTGATATAGTGTACTTCTCGTACTCTTCAATTTCACATTAAGAATTTGAGAAGCTAAGAATTCTGACGAAAATTTTCCTTACGGCACGGGTCTTTGCTGTAACCTCCTTGGTTACAGGCAAGCTGTATCCAGTGAAAATCAACAAAACGAATTACTTTCTCCTGCAACGGAATAATATTCAGAAACATCTGTAAGGACTTCGAATTTCCAACCGAACATCTTTTTTCCACTTGGAGGCTCCATTCCCGAGTGGAATTCAAGGCAATATTCAATCATGGACTTAGACACCCCCCAAGTCCCTGGGGTCCACCGCTCAGCCAAACTCTCCCCCATTACCTTAACACTGGAGACATTATTGACCAGCAAACCTTGCTATTACGTCCCATCAGGGATTCCCAAGGTAATGAACAACCTCTTCCCCACAACCCCTTCACGATCCACTTGTCTATCAAGAATGCAATCGGAGCAGAGCCCAACCTCTACATCAAGGCCAGCAAAGAAGCTAGAGGCACCCAGTATATTCTTCGCACTTCTTCCGGCAAAATTTATGAAAAATTATTGAAAATGAAAACTCTCATCACCGGCCAAGAAATCGAGATTATCTCATCTTAATCAAATTTCCGGAATTGTTTACGATTTGGACACTAAAAATATTGATGTTAATACTATCCTCGAAGGTCTGAAGAATCAAGGAGTTACAGAGGTCCGAAGAATAACAAAAAAGATTAGCGGTATTGCCACCAACACTCCATTACTCGTTTTATCTTTTAATGGCCCCCACTTGCCCGAATTCATATTTCTGGGTTTAATGAGGATCAGCGTCAGGAGATATTTCCCCAACCCCATGCAGTGTTACCGCTGCGGTCGCTTTGGTCACGGTAGTAAAAAATGTGACCAGAAGGAAATTTGTTTGAACTGTACACAAACTCATGAAGTTTCACGAGAAAATTCATGCAATTCCCCTAGCAAATGCATTAATTGTGAAGAAGAACATAGTGCCACGGACAAAAATTGTCCCATCTATTGCCAAGAAAAAGAAATAATGAAAATCAAAACAACAAATAATCTATCTTTCTCGGAAGCCCGTAAAATTTTCAAGCAAAACTCTGCAAATAAACCATCTTACGCAAACACTGTGAACAATCGGCTCAACGTTCCCATCGATGATCGTGACCGCACAATCAATCTACTCCGTAAAGAAATCGAAACCCTAAAATCAAACAAAAATGCATCCCAAAATACTAACGAAAACTCCATTATTGAAAACCTCACGGAACAATTACGCCATGAAAAAACAACCAACGAAGAGCTTCGAAATGAAATTATTTCAATGCGAGATGCAATAGATAACCTCAAAAAACTTATTTCCGAGCAACATCCACACATTCAAAATCAACCCAAAACAAAAAACAAGCCTAAATCCCAACAAATTTCATCATCTCAACCAATTCAGCCAATCTCCCCGCAAATCAACATCATCCATCCAGACCACAACAACCGAAATCGTTCCAGAAAAGATCCTGATATCAATCAAAAAACAAACCCAGAAATTCTATGCAAAACACAAATAATCTCCCAGTAGTACCCGAAAAAAGAACCCACTCTTCCCCCACTGATGATAATTTACACCAAACTAAAAGGATTTCCACCAAACACCTGACTGCTGACATTGTTATCTCAGATTAATTCATCCCATCAAATACATCAACAACAAATCAATAAAACGAACACCATTGCTGATATCCTGAAACCCAAACAACGTTCACCCAGCCCAATTCCTGGATGTTCCTGGTATCCAACAAACTTTCAATCAAATTTCACACCATCAAGATGCCCTCAATTTAATAAAAGCCTTTCCTCTACACCGACCCCGACCGCGGACGGACCGGCCCCTTTCGATGAACCTTCGGCGATTGTCGGTGTAGGGGGCACGGCTTTCCCCCGGGTAAGTCCTGCTATTTTACTCCGCTATCAAGAACAAGTCAATCGCTCTGAAAAAATTTCAGAAATTCCAACGCATATTCTAAGGATCACCTCAGATACCCAGAATTAAACTATATCATTACAAGCGGACCCCTTGCCATACCTACCACGGTCACTGGAAGGGCACTACGCTAGTCCATCCAACAAAATCAATCTCACCACTGGATGCAATCCTGAAACTAAATCTCTACAAAAAAGCCTATCCCCTGCACTGGCCCTGTCCGCAGAAGTACCGATATCATCCGATGATCCTCCGGCGGCTGCTAGTGCAGGGGGCCCGACTCCCTCCCGGGTAAGTTCCAACCCATGCTCTCCAAACCACGAACAGTTATACTGCTCCACATCCTCTGCAGACATCCCAAACCAACGTGGAATACCGGATCAACAAAATTCCATTACACCCAGATTCAACTACCGTCGATTCAGCTCCCCATCGGTATCTGTGTCCAATTCCGATACTCACAACAATAATACTCGAAGTTCACTTGCCCTCCAATGGAACACCAATGGTCTTCGACGAAACCTTGGGGATCTACAGAATATCTTCAGACTATCGGTCTTGCCATACGTTCTGACATACCTGGAGAAGAAATACGCCTTGACACACCTCTCCTTGCGATCGCAAAAAGAATCAAAGTCCCCACTCCCTGCACCGTTGTATCCATCTACATACCACAAAAGGTTCAAGAAATCGGTAAAAAACTCGACAACCTGATTCGGCAACTCCCAACTCCTTTTCTCATAATGGGCGATTTTAATGCACATCATCCTGCGTGGGGATCACGGCGATGCAATCGTCGTGGGAATGAAATCTTGAAAATCATTGAAAACAACGGAGCAATCATTCTAAATGACGGAAGCACAACGTTTACCAGAGGCTCTACATCGTCCCAGATTGATCTATCTTTTTGCTCAAATTCATTAGCAACCGATTGCCTCTGGTCCGTTCTCACCGATCCCTGCAGCAGTGACCACTATCCAATTCGCATCACTCACAGGACATCTCCCCCCACTACCACCCGTCAACGTCGATGGATCTACAACAACGCTGATTGGACACTTTTCGAGGAAACCTTCTCCAACCTTTTCGACCCACAAAAACCATACACTCCTGATGAGCTTGCTGGCATCATTCACCTTGCAGCCGAAACCAGCATACCCAGAACCAATGGAATTCCTCGCCGAAGATCAGTTCATTGGTGGTGTACAGAAGTTGCTACTGCTATTAAAAACCGCCGACGAGCTCTTCGTATCCTCCGGAAAACTCCAACCAACAGTCCACTTTAGACTTCCAGATCCAATCAATTTCGACAACTACGCAACGAAGCCCGAAAAGCTATTACTTTGGCCAAATCCACCAGCTGGAACGAATTTCTCGATGGAATTCATCCCGACTCTTCTTCTGAAGAAATATGGCGACGAGTGAACGCCCTCAGCGGTAAAAGAAGATATACTGGCTTTTCGCTTGACATCGGTGGAGTTACTAGCCTTGATCCCTGTGAGATTGCTGAAGAACTCGGAAGATTTTTTTCTTCCCTCTCTTCAACTGCTTCTTTTTCTCCTGAGTTCCTGTCCAAAAAAAACCATGATGGAAGCTAACCCAATTACATTTTTCCCTGATTCCCGATCCAGGGCCGGCGGAAAGTGTGGGTAGTATGGGTAGTAGTACCTACTCGAAATTTTGAACCATTTCAAAAAATTTAGATGTGCAACGCATGTATCTCGCACTACACACATTTGAAAACATCGATGTACCACAATTTCATTTGCATAAACGAACGTGATTTAATGTGAATGTAATGTAAGCGTGTGCATTGCGAAAAGGGAAAAAATCCTTACTAATGGACCCCTCACCCTATGCTTTCTTCCCACTCGGGCGTAAAGTGTTTCGCCGCCCCTGTCCCGATCCGAATGGAATAAACCCTTTTCCAGCCCCGAACTCACTTACGCTCTCAGCCAAGGACAGGGAAAAGCTACCGGATTAGACAACATCGGCTACCCTCTTCTTAGAAAACTACCACCATCCGGAAAAAAAGCCATACTGCAATGCTACAATCAAATCTGGAACGGTGATCCTCTCCCCGACTCGTGGCAAATGGCATTAATCATACCAATTCCCAAAAAAAACTCAAGGAACAAGATCAGCAAAGGATTTCCGACCCATAAGCCTTCTACCATGCATATCCAAAACTTTCGAACGCATGGTTAACAGTAGACTAATCACCATCCTAGAACAACGCCAACTACTTGACAACCGACAACACGCCTTCCGGAAAGGAAAGGGTACCGGAACTTACCTTGCTTCCCTTGGAGAAATTCTTGAAAAGGCTAAAAAGGACTATCTCCATACTGATATATGCGCTCTCGACATTGATAAAGCATATAATACCGTTTGGCGCGAAGGAATCCTCAGACAACCCGATCTCTGGAAAATACGAGGCAATCTTGGATTCTTTATTCAGCGTTTTCTCGAGAATCGAAAATTTCGAGTTGGAATTGGCGGAAGTGAATCGAGTATATACACCGAGGAGAATGGTGTTCCTCAAGGATCTGTTTTGGCTGTTACACTTTTTCTCATCAGTATGAATTCCATCTTTGCTTCCCTTCCCAAAGGTGTGTTCATATTAGTATACGCTGACGACATCGTTGTAGTAGTTCTGGGACAAACCAAAGGAAGAACTCGCATCAAGCTTCAAACTGCTGTAAACGCTATACTAAAATGGGCTACCTCCGTGGGATTCAAATTATCTACATCTAAAAGTTTCTACACACACATTTGTTCCTCCTTTCACCGCACCACCGATCGACCGATTCGGATCGCAGATACGCCGATTGCATACAAAAAGGAACCAACCATTCTTGGAATAACATTGGACCGAAAAGCCACCTTCATCCCCCACTTCCGGAGAATCAAAAGAGAATGTGACAACCGCAAACGCCTGGTGCAAACCATCTGTTCTAGACACCCGAAATGCAACAGAAACACTGCTCTTCTAATCAGCGAAGCACTGATCCACAGCCGTATTTACTATGGGATCGAAATAACTGGAGGAAATACCCAAGGAATCATCCAGATACTCGCCCCACTCTACCATGGATCCATCCGAACAGCTTCCAAACTCTTACCCAGCACACCCGCCGAAAGTGCCTGCGTTGAAGCCGGCGTGTTACCGTTTCGTTGGAAAATTGCCCTCGTAACCCTTCGGCGTGCCCTTAATATTCTTGAACGTACATTCGGAGACGACGATTCCGCAACATTAAAAACAGCCAAAGAAATCTATTCAAACTTTACCGGAACTGAACTTCCTCCACTTGCCCGTCTCCATCGGATTTGGCCCCGTCCTTGGAATTCCCACTGGCAAGCATCTCATGGCCACCTCCAGAAGATAAAAGGCTTCCTCGTTAAATGGATCGATCGCCCAGATTGGAAGGAACAAATAATACTCTCCCGTTTACGAGTTGGACACACAAAAACTTCACACGAACACACAATCTCAAATGTCCCACCACCTATTTGTGCTTCGTGTAACTCTCGTAAAACCGTTGAACATATCCTGATGAACTGCTTGGAGCTTCAAGAACTCCGTTCAAGACAGTCTCTACGCATCGCTCGATCGAGATAGAAGTGTTTTGTTTTCGGTCTGTTGGAAAAAGAACAGTGCAGTAATCCGCGTTCAAGGTTATTTTGCCATTCTCTGCCTCTTCGAGGTTTGGACTTTTATTTTCTTTTGTGCGTGTGTTAACCGTTAGGCCACATTCCTCAACCTTTTGTTCGTAAAGCGAGGATTGAACAATAACCAGCTATTTAAGCTGGACTGGTGCGTCGTGGGAAACGAGTATACAGATAAGTGAAATCTACCTTTTTGATACATTTACGGCTTTTTCCCGTCTGCGCGGGTGCTGACCCCGTGCATTGACGGTGTCGATGGCTTCCTCCCCGGATGGCCAAATGGAGATCGAGTCGACTCCTAAGGCTCTCCCCCGACCCAAACAATATCCAGAGCTCTCGACCGGTCCCTTTGTGGTCTTCTTTCGGCCCAAAACAAAATCGCTGAATCTATTACAGATTTCAAAAGACCTGACGGAACGGTTCTCGGCTGTGATCGAAATAAAAAAGGTCCGCTCAGACAGGCTGAGGGTCGTGCTGACTAACTCAAAGCAGGCAAACGATATTGCTTGCTGCGAGCACTTTACGAAGGACTATCACGTGTATATTCCAGCTGTGAAAGTACAGTCTGAAGGCGTTGTCACCGATGACAGTTTGACATGCGAGGATCTGCTGCAGTACGGGGTTGGCCGTTTCAGAGACCGCTTACTTCAGCCAGTGAAAATACTCGAGTGCAAGCGTTTGCACTCAGTAGTAGTTGCGGGGGATGGTTCAAAAACGTACCCCCAATCAAACTCTTATCGGTTGACCTTCGCTGGTACCGCTTTGCCAAATTACGTCCTCTTGCACAAGGTTCGTCTGCCTGTGCGTCTGTTTGTGCCGCGGGTCATGAATTGCACAAAGTGTAAACAATTGGGTCACACAGCCACCCATTGTAGCAATAAGGCCCGCTGTGGAAAATGCGGGGAGAATCATCTAGATGATTCGTGCAGTAAGAATGCTGAGAAGTGTCCTTACTGTGCAGAGAATCTGCATGATATCTCGGCATGTCCCGCATACAAACTACGCGGGGATAAACTAAAACGTTCCCTTGCTGGACGATCCGAACGTTCTTTTGCAGAAATGCTAAAGAAAGCTACACCACCAACCTCAACAAACATCTATGCTCACTTGCCTCCTAACGAGGGCGAGGCTGATGACCCACAAGAGGGAACATCTACTAGGGTGCCTAGAATTTATAGGAAGAGGAGGAACATTTCCTCTCGTAAAGTTCCTTGTAAAGGCCAGAAGGTGTCCCTTGACGGGACTCAGAAAGTCACATCTATTGGAAGTGTTGCAACCAAACCGAAGCAATTAGCTCCTGGTCTCGGAGGATTAAACTCAGAGAAGGAGTTCCCAGCACTTCCCGGAACATCAAAAATCCCAAGTGTTCCTCTGTTTCAGTTCGAGAATAATCGCGGCACTGGAATTATCAAACTCTCGGACATTGTGGACTGGATAATAAAAACTTTCAATATAACTGATCCTATTAAAAGTCTTATGTTAGCTTTTCTCCCTACAGTAAGAACATTTTTGAAGCAGTTGACTGCTAAATGGCCCCTCCTTTCAGCGATTGTATCCCTCGATGGCTAACTCATCGAACGAGGTCACGGATTTGATCACTGTTCTACAGTGGAATTGCAGAAGTATCATCCCGAAAATCGATTCCTTCAAAATTTTAATAAATAATTTGAGTTGCGATGCATTTGCATTATGTGAAACTTGGTTAACTTCCGACATAGAACTCAACTTCCACGACTTTAATATTATTCGCCTGGATCGAGACACCCCCTATGGAGGAGTGCTTTTGGGGATCAAAAAGTGCTATTCCTTCTACAGAATTAACCTTCCCTCGATAACAGGTATTGAAGTTGTCGCTTGTCAAGTAACAACCAAAGGCAAAGATCTTTGCATAGCTTCCATATATATTCCCCCCAACACCGCGATTGGGCATCGCCGGCTACATGACATCATAGAATCCCTGCCTGCACCGCGACTAGTTTTAGGCGACTTTAACTCTCACGGTACGGAATGGGGTTGCCTTTATGATGATAACCGTTCCTCTTTAATTCACAATATTTGCGACAACTTCAACATGACAATTCTAAACACGGGTGAAATGACACGGATTCCTCCCCCACCAGCGCGCCCAAGCGCATTAGATTTATCCCTTTGCTCGACCTCGCTAAAGTTAGAATGCGCGTGGAAGGTAATCCCTGATCCCCACGGTAGCGACCATCTGCCGATCATAGTCTCAATCAATAACGGCTCAAGGCCATTGAAAACAATCAATATTTCGTATGACCTCACACGAAATATCGATTGGAAGAGCTATGCTGCCGCGATATCCGACAACATCGAATCTACTCAAGAACTTCCTCCGGAGGAAGAGTACAGCTTTTTGGCTGGCTTGATTCTCGACAGCGCGAATCAAGCTCAGACTAAGCCAGTACCCGGCGCGAACATACAAAAACGTTCTCCCAATCCCTGGTGGGATAAAGAGTGCTCAGACGTGTACGCAGAGAAGGCCGCCGCGTTTAAGACCTTCCGGAACGACGGGTTACCCGCTAGTTTTCGACAGTACGCGACGTTAGACAAGCGAATGAAGAGTTTGATGAAAGCCAAAAAACGCGGTTATTGGCGCCGGTTCGTCGACGGATTAACGAGAGAAACATCGATGAGCACTCTTTGGGGAACAGCCCGACGTGTGCGAAATCGAAACAGTACTAATGAGAGCGTGGAATATTCAAACCGTTGGATATTCGATTTCGCCAAGAAGGTTTGTCCGGATTCCGCCCCGGCACAGAAGATCTACTGCGCCGCGTCCCGTCACGATAACGCGAACGAAACACCTTTTTCGATGGTGGAGTTCTCACTTGCTCTCTTGTCGTGTAACAATAAAGCTCCAGGGCCAGACAGAATCAAATTCAACTTGTTGAAGAATCTGCCAGACTCTGCCAAGAGACGCTTGTTGAACTTATTTAATAAGTTTCTTGAGGCTAACATTGTCCCACACGATTGGAGGCAAGTGAAGGTCATCGCCATCCAAAAACCAGGAAAACCAGCCTCCGACCACAATTCGTATCGACCGATCGCAATGCTATCTTGTATCCGGAAGTTGTTCGAGAAAATGATCCTATCCCGCCTCGACAATTGGGTCGAAGCAAATGGCTTACTGTCAGATACACAATTTGGCTTTCGCAAAGGCAAAGGGACGAATGATTGTCTTGCGTTGCTCTCAACCGAAATTCAAATGGCCTATGCTAGTAAAGAGCAGATGGCATCAGTGTTCCTAGATATAAAGGGGGCTTTTGATTCAGTTTCTATCAACATTCTTTCAGAGAAGCTGCACCAGCATGGTCTTTCAGCGACTTTAAACAACTTTTTACTAAACTTGTTGTCGGAAAAGCACATGCATTTTTCGCATGGTGACTTATCGACATCACGATTTAGCTACATGGGCCTTCCCCAGGGCTCATGTCTAAGCCCCCTGTTATACAATTTCTACGTCAACGACATTGATGAATGTCTTGACAATTCCTGCACGTTAAGACAACTTGCAGACGATGGCGTGGTGTCTGTTACGGGACCCAAAGCTGTCGATCTACAAGGACCATTACAGAATACCTTGGACAATTTGTCTGCATGGGCTATTAAGCTGGGTATCGAATTCTCCACGGAGAAAACTGAGCTAGTTGTATTTTCAAGGAAGCGTGAACCAGCACAACTACAGCTTCTATTAATGGGTCAAACTATAGCTCAGGTCTTCACAGTAAAATATCTAGGGGTCTGGTTCGACTCGAAAGGTACTTGGGGATGCCATATTCGGTATCTGAAACAGAAATGCCAGCAAAGGATCAACTTTCTTCGTACAATAACCGGAACGTGGTGGGGTGCCCACCCAGGAGACCTAATTAGGTTGTATCAAACAACGATACTGTCGGTACTGGAATACGGATGCTTCTGCTTTCGATCCGCCGCGAACATACATTTCATCAAACTCGAAAGAATTCAGTATCGTTGTTTGCGTATCGCCTTAGGGTGCATGCAGTCGACCCATACGATGAGTCTCGAAGTCCTGTCGGGCGTTCTCCCGCTGAAAAATCGATATTGGGAACTCTCATATCGATTGCTCATTCGATGCGATATCTTGAACCCGTTGGTGATTGAAAATTTCGAAAGGCTTGTTGAGCTCAATTCTCAGACCCGTTTTATGTCCCTGTACTTTGACTACATGGCGCAAAATATTAATCCTTCTTCTTACAATCCCAACCGTGTGCATTTCATAAATACTTATGAATCTACTGTTTTCTTCGACACATCCATGAAAGATGAGATTATTGGAATTCCGGACCATATACGCCCACAAGTGGTTCCAAATATTTTTTATAATAAATTCTGAGAAGTCGACTGTTCTAAGATGTTTTATATTGACGGATCAAACCTCGAAGGGTCCACTGGCTTCGGTATTTTCAATCAAAAGTTCACCGCCTCCTACAAACTCAGTGACCCTGCTTCAGTTTACGCCGCAGAACTAGCTGCTATTCAGTATACCCTTGGAGTCATTGACACATTACCCGCAGACCATTACTTCATCGTCTCGGATAGTCTGAGTTCTATTGACGCTATTCGCTCGATGAAACATGGAAAGCATTCCTCGTATTTTTTGGGGAAAATACGGGAGCTACTGAGTGCTTTATCTGACAAATCTTTCCAGATTACCTTGGTGTGGGTCCCTTCTCATTGCTCCATTCCGGGCAATGAGAAGGCGGACTCCTTAGCTAAGGTGGGTGCCATTGAAGGTGACGTTTTTGAAAGACCAATTTGCTTCCACGAATTTTTCAGTATTACTCATCAGAGAACCCTCGAAAGTTGGCAAACCTCGTGGAGCAATGGGGAGCTAGGAAGGTGGCTACATTCGATAGTCCCTAAGGTATCGACGAAACCTTGGTTCAAGGGGATGGATGTGGGTCGTGACTTCATTCGTGTGATGTCCCGACTCATGGCGAACCATTACACGCTGGATGCACATCTCCGACGTATTGGGCTCGTGGAGAGTGGTATCTGCGCTTGTGGCGACGGTTATCACGATATAGAGCACATAGTCTGGGCGTGCACCGAGTACAGTTCCGCCAGGTCTCGGCTTATGGACACCCTCCGGGCCCGAGGAAGACCACCCAACGTCCCGGTTCGAGATGTGTTGGCAAGCCGCGATGTCCTCTATATGTCCCTTATATACACCTTCATAAAAACCATCAATATTCAACTTTAACTGCCCCTTTTTCCTTATCATTCTCAGAAGCGCTCTCTTCCACCTGTACCATACACCCACGATGGTTTGATGCGACTCCAAGGCGACACAAAACATCCCTGTCGAATGAGCCAACAAACACGGGACCTAAAGCACGAACATCACACGCACAACTCGAAATGTAGCCGATCAACATCTGAGCCGCACTACGAAATCGTCTGGAGAAACCCCTGCCATCTTGAGAACGACCACCCGGCGTCCCAGTACATGATTCTTCCTGATGAAGGCCACCCTGATTCTGTAATCCATCCGTTGATCTCCCGAAGTCTGAAACTGAAATAATGTTCTCCCCCTGCCATGTTTGTCCACCCTACTTCCCCTGACTCTTATACACAGAAGTAACACCCCTTCCCCCCCCCCCCCCAACCCCCCAAATATCTTCATGAAGCATTTAGCTCTTCTTGCCTTTTCTAGTTTTAACTATTATATTATATGATCTCGTTGAAAATGCCCAACTCTACTACCACATAAAATAACTCTAATTAATGTCTCCGAATCTTTACAAAATTTAATCACGCCCTCTAATTATTTCTACTTTTAAGATAGTCGTAAAAAATTTTCCCCTTAGTTAAACATTATTTGCTCCAATAATCTCATTGCTAAAAATGTCAAACCGTATTGCCATAAAAACTAAATGACCCCTCTAATCTTACGAAAATTATACTACCCCCTTGTGTATATGTATAGCTATAAATTAGCCTTAGTTTAATTTCAAAAATCAATATGTAAGCCCCTAGTTTTAAGTAATTTAAAATGTAAAACAAAACAAAATTGGCACCTTTAAGCTAACGCAAACCTGCCTTATCAAATAAACGAATTGAAAAAAAAAAAAAAACTCCGTTCAAGACACGACCTTCCCCTTTCCATACGCGATGCTCTTTCAAATGATCCAGTAAGAGAGGAAATTATGCTCAATTTCATCAAGGATGCTAACTTATTCGACAACATATAATAATCAAACAATTTTCCTGGACATCAAAATTCATCATCATCAACTACGGGCCCCTCGCCACATCCGGACCGGATGATGGGAGGGTTTTCCGCGGCTCAACAAGATACCACCATATCCTACAACTCAAGATTCCAATCAAGATTCAAAACAATGAAATTAATGAATTATAAATACATTTCTACCCGGGCGAATGACCAGGAGGTTAAAGCCCCAATAAACAATAATAATATTAAGCGAAGAAATGCTTCAAGTGTTTAGGCTTTGGACATTTAGCAGAGGCTTGCAAAGGCCCGGATATATCCGGGATGTGCTGGAGATACGGGGAGACGCTTTGCACTGCAGCGGACGGAAACGACCATCAGATGGGTGGCTTAAAATGCCCTGCTTACAAGAAGGCGACTACAGGCCAACGGTAATGGATATAACCCAGATAAATCTGAATCACTGTGACACCGCACAACAACTGTTGTGGCAGTCTACAACAGAAACTATGTGCGATGTCGCTTTGATCGCAGAGCCGTGTCAAGTCCCCCCTCATAACGGTAACTGGTTGGCGGATAGATCGGGAATGGCTGTGATACAAGTTATGGGCAGATTCCCCATTCAAGAAGTGATAGAACGCTCATACCAAGGCTTCGTGGTCGCCAAAATCAACGGCGTCTTCGTGTGTAGCTGTTACGCTCCTCCAAGGTGGACAGTAGAGCAGTTCAGCCTAATGCTGGAGTAGTTAACCGAGCAGTTGATCGGTCGGAAGTCGGTAGTCACTGGTGGTGACTTCAACGCCTGGACTATGAAGTGGGGCAGTAGAGCGACCTACACAAGAGAGTGAAGGTTCTGATGGCACATTTCGGAGAGACGGGATCAATCATCGACGTCACATTCAGTAGTCCTGGCTATCTGGCCAACGACAGCGTACGACGACGAGCTCGCAGAAGCATCGAAGCGTCTGAAATCAAAGAAAACCGGTCCAGATGGAATACCGAACGTGGTGCAGAAAGCTGCGATCCTGGCATATCCAGACATGTTCAGGATAGTGCTGCAGAAGTACCTAAATGAAGGCAATTTATCCGAAATGTGGAATGTCTAGACGCTGGTGTTGCTGCCAAAGCCAGGGAAACCAGAAATCAGGGATACACTCGGAAAACTTCTAAATAGAAGCGGTACTGCGCTGTGCTCACGATAGATGTGAAGAAATCATTTAGCAGCGCCAGCTGGGAATCCATCGTTGAAGCGCTGCATAGAATGAGGGTTCCCGACTATTTATGCCAGATCCTGAAGAGCTACTTCCAGAGCAGAGTGCTTCTGTACGAGACGAGCAAAGGGCAGAAGTCAATGCGAGTCACAGCGGGCGTTCCTCAGGGCTCCATTCTCGGTTCTAACTTTTTGGAACGGGATGTACGATGGGGTCTGAAAATCGTGGGTTCCGCGGACGACGTGTCACTATGATGGGTGAGCCACTTGAAGAAGTGCAATTGTCGGTGACGGAGACAATAAACGCGATCGAGAGCACGTCCACTACGCATGCGAAAAGTCGGCGAAGCCAATGAACGCAATAGCGAGGACCATGACAAACGTCGGCGGTCCGAGAAGCAGCACGAGACGTCTTCTATCTACTGTTTCGTCATTGATTCTCCAATATAAAGTTCCTGCCAAACCAAGCGGACCAGCAAAAAGCTGAACAGGACATTCCGGCTGATGGCCATACGAATCGCAAGTGCTTAAAGAACAATATCGTCGGAGGCTGTATACGTTATCGCCGGGATGATGCCCATCTGCATACCTATGGCCGAGGACGTAGAATACCACCAGCGGAGAATTGCACGTAATGCAAGGAGACTGGTCCCAGCGGACTCGTTGGCTAAATGGCAGCAGGAGTGGGACAACGTGGAGAAAGGAAGGTGGCCTCACCGACTCATCCCAAATGTGTCGGCTTGGCAGCATAGAAAGCATGGAGAGGTGAACCTCCATTTGACGCAGTTTTTGTCCGTGCACGGATGCTTCCAGAATTACTTGCAGAAGAGACCCCAGAACACGTGATATTCGAATGCCCTTGATCCAAAAAAGTTCGTTAGGGAATTCCTGGTGTGACAGTTGACAATATCTTCGAAGAGATGTGCCACGACGAGCATACCTGGGACGCTGCCAACAGAGTGGTTAGGAGTATACTCTCCGAGCTGCAGAGGAAGTCGCGAAGGGACCAACAAAATAGAGCTATTGGCTAGAAAGTCGCTGTGAAACCACAAATCGGATTTCGAGAGAAATTCCGCCGCCCGGGAACTCTCTGATGGTGTAGAATAGGTCCACCACCGGGGATCAGTTAAGTAGTACGCGACATAGCACTGGGTTTTGGTGGTCGGGTCGCCAGTGAACCGAACGTCATGCTTCACCGGAATCGCAGGACCGACCTCGACGCCTTACCGGGTAGCTCGTGATTAAACTAGATCCACCGCCGAGGATTCGTGGGAGCAGACTGGATCGAAAAGTTAGTAGTGGGTCTTTGGGCGCCAGTGAACCAGAAGCTATGCTCCATCCAGAATCGCTGGATGGACCTCAGCTCCTACTGACTGGCCCATTGAGTAGGCTAGGTCCACCGCCGGGGACTAGATCAAGTAGATCGGGATAAAGCGGGGAGCTAATTGGGTCACTGAAACGTATATCGATATCGGGATAAATCTACCGCCGGGGAATTCACTGTAGGGTAGATTCATCGCCATGGACTATCCGACTATATCGTGACAAAAATGAGAGCTAATCGTTCCACTTAAGAAACAGACATCACTACCGAGAGAATTCTCAGTCGGAGTATGGGAGCTAAATAGTTCAAGGCAGCTGGTATCTGTGTCGGAAGAAATTCCTCCACCAGGGAACTCTCAGTCGGAGTAGGGTGAGTTCAACGTCGTAGATCGTGATAAGGCCGGGAGCTGAATGACTCACGGAAACAAAATGGTAAATTGTTCAAGGAATCAGCATCTAAATGACTCACTGAGACGAGAGCTAAAATGTTAACGTAATAGACGGAGACAAAAAGCAAGAGAAGAGTCGAGAGTTAAATCAAAGCCTCAAAGGTCGAGCTATTTCATGAACCAAGTGAGGCTCCGAGATGGAGCAGAAGAAAGAGGTGCGACGAAAGCATAACGAATCCCCCCACGAAGTAGTTCCGTGGGGAAGAATGGCGGATAAATAGTAAGGACTGTCTTTAGTGGATAGTCGTGAGTGCCACACAGTGCCAATACACTAGAGGCCAGGCACACTCAGAGACATTTTCCCATATCGTCGAGTTGAGTCGATTGGTATATAAGACACGGCCCTCCGGGTGTCGGAAAAACTCTTGAAAGTGTGAGCAAATTCTAAACATTTCTTATATAAGAAATATAAACATCGTTTAGTTACCATGCAGCTAGACATTTGTAGAATGAGATTTCAAACTTTTACTGAATCCTATGTGATATTAGCTAATTTTCGCCGTGAGCGTGTCATCAAAATCTCATCAATTTGGTTCACCTTCCCACTTATCCTTCCAGCTCATTCGCCATTACTTACGCAAATGAAATTTCGTATAAATTATTCAACGTTCCAAAAATAATACTATAAATTCTCCGCACTTCAACCTGAAGCCGTAATTGTATCCCACCATGGTTGCATTAATTTCCCCACTAGTACTGTTCCTCCAACTGACACCGAACCGATCGGATATCCTACGCTTCGTCGAGGATGTATCACGAGCTAAGCGCTGCCTCTTTCCCGGTAGAACTCAGACAGCGATACTCTACAACCCATTGCTAACCCGCACTTTGGATGATTTGTTAAACTCTTTTCTGATGCTTTCCGGATATCCAATAGTTACGCGGAATATACCTGTTTATGTGGAACAATATGCTACATTCGAGTCGTGCAATATTTTTTTCGTCGATCGAGTGGACGAGGATGTTTTCTATATGATGTCACTCATCATGCACAGCCGGAAGCTGATAATCACAACGAACGCATCATTCCCAGCCATCTTCGAGAAATTTGGAACAAGCCAGAATTTCAACGCAGTTTACATGATCTATGGAAACAAAGATTGTCCCTTCTATCACTACGACAAATTCCGGAACAAGTTAAACTGCTGGCGTGAATTGAACAATGATCCAATGAGCCTAGCAGCGCTGGACGTATCCGGACAGCAGATCGGTCTCTACGCGGCTGAATCCATTGATGTGCGTGCCATGAACCTGTTCGCACAGAAGATTAATTCTACCGTTGACGATTACGGAGGCCGAGAAGTGCTGGGCTTTTATTACCAAGAATCTTCGATTGCCCTTTGCAACATTGTGTATCAATATCGAACGGGTGAACTTCGCTTCATGGTTCCACGGTTGAATAGACTAAAACCCATGGTCCTGGTACTGATCGATCCGTTTGATGGTGAGACCTGGATGAGTTACGCGGCTGTATTCTTCATAACCTCTCTGTTACGAACGTATCTCTCCAGGAAATGGTCCGTCAAAAGCTTACTGATCAACTTCGTAGTTGTCGTCAGTAGCGTCCTTTCCGGCAAATCGATTGCATGTTTTCGTGGACTGGATCGTTTCGCAGTAGGACTACTGTTGATCCTGAGCGTCGTTCTGCTCAGTGCCTATCAATCGATGGTGATATCGTTTCTGCAAAATGCACGATTTTATCCGGAGTTGGACACGATGGCAGAACTGGACGAATTTTGCTTTTGGCCGTGCCCAGACGATGCAGTTCCGTACTACCATACAAATGTTGAAAAATGCCAATTTTTGCCGCTCAACTCCTCCGAAGAACTGGTAGAGTTGCTACTGTCCAGAAAATTTCCTGTGTGTTTCAAGATTGATGAGAATCAAAGAAGGCTGAAACTGACCCACCGCATGCTAGCTACGAGCTTCTATCGCTGGTCGGATGCATTTGTTTATCGGTATCCACTGACCGCTTGCTACCATGGTGATCCGATAGTTGCGGAGCAGGTTGATTTTTTCGTTAGTGCGTTTTTTGCCGAAGGAGCGCTCGTCAAATTTTGGGAAGTAGATCTCACGAGCGATGAGCGCCGGTTGGACGTCGCGCCAAAACCGATTGGGTTGCAGCATTTTTCGTTGGTGTGGAAGATCTCTATGGTGGGGTTGGTTGTCGGGTTTATGGTGTTTCTGATCGAATGTGCTGTTAAAGCAGTAAGGAATAGTGTGTTAATTCGTGCGTATGATAGATTAAAATTCATTATGAAGTAACAATAAATGGTTCAGAAGTATGCAAATGATGTTTCGTTATTTTTATGAGTAAGAATACGGGTTTATTATTTCTAGACTACACTCTATTACTAATATTATAAAATGAATAACATATAACTTGAACATAACAATTCATTCTACAAATTATGAGATGACATAGAGAATTATTAAAGAATATATAGAAAATTATATTATTAATTTCTATATCTCGAGGTTTTTTGAATAACTATGTAATACCATTAGAATTGCAGTTTTGGCTCTTCTTTTAATTACATTTAGATACATTAAGATTCCGTTTTTGGCAACATTCTGGTTGTACATAATAAGTCTTTTAAACCTGTGCAATAAATATTTTTTTATATCAATTGACATCACATTTGACTTTATTTTCAAACATGGAAGTCATATTAACCCTCAAAGGGGCAAATGATTTTTTTTTAAATTTTGTTAAAATTGTCTCATAGTTTCAATTCATTACTGTGATAATTTTGAGATGTTTTCGCAATGTTGTTTTGAAACAGTGTTATGCATTTAAGGGTTAACTATATTGTACACTATGTGTGCTGTGTTTAATGATCACAATAAGTATAGAAATGTATTGTTTATGTATAATATAACAGTGTAACTAGTGTCTGACGGAATCAATTTTTATAGTAAGACCCAGAGCACTTTAAGAGTCAAGTAAAGAGAATGCTCTACACTGCACAATAAGACTAGTTCTGGAGAAAATTTTCAATAGAACCTTAGTAACATTGCGAGCCTCTTTCTCTTTGGAGTATTACGATGTCAATACAAAACTTGGCACTAAATTTTCAGTACATATCGAAAGCTGACCATGGTGCGTCCCAAAGACGTATTTGGGAATACAAAACTGATGGCCCCCAAATAGTTTGGTTTAGCTTTGGAACGTTTGTTAGTTTTTTGGCGTTTTTTTTTTTTCAAATGAATGGAATTAGGGTGGTCCTTGTGGTTGAGGTGTTCAAAGTATCGACTGTTTAGATGTGTGAATTTTACCTGCGAAATGCCCTACAATATAATAACAAATGAATTGAAGCAAGTTTGCTAAATAAACAAGGCTATCTATAATGGTTAATCTGTTATGATTTTGTTAAAAGATTTAAGGTAGGGTGGCTCTTGAAAAATAGGGTTGCTTATATTATCTTTTGATGTGCTAATTTCTCGCAAATGCATTGTTCTAGAGATTTTTGGAATTTTTTTTGGAGCACATTTTCACGGTAGCACTGATGTTTCAATCTCTTTTGTTTGGATAGTTGATTTATACAGGTTTTCTTTAAACCTAACTATCTTCAAACATTGCAATTTGATTTTCAATCTATCAATTCCAATTGGAAGATCGACGATTGATTAGTTATAGAGAACGAAATTTATGTATTTTTTAAAAGAGATATGTTTTTTAACAAAATTGTTCATTAATATTCACGAAAGAAAAGATAACAATCCCAGGAGCGAATGTCATGATAACATTTATCACAGTTTGAAGCTTTTTTTATTATTGTATTTTTTGCGAAGATTTAGGAATAAAACATTTATTTCTAGATGTATTTTTCATAAAAAAAATGTTAAAATTCATTTTCTCAAGTATTTTTTAAATGTCATGTACCGCCATCTACATAAGTTATAAAGTATAAATGTCTTCAGTACATGTGTTAAAAATATCAAACAAACAACTTTGCCGAAGAAAGTTTTTTGATAGAACACCTCTGTCAAAAGATAGAACTGATCTAGATCAGTTTCTACTTATCTAGATCAAAACCAAAGTTGTCAAAATAATTATCATTTCCATCTAAGATACTTTTCTAAAGACACTAATCCTCCAGGATATATACCCAAGGTGCTAGAGGTTTTGAGCGTCGAAAGTAGCGTTCTACCCCACCGTACGACGTCTGAATTTGATAAAAACACAAATAAAATTGAATTTGCTTATTTTTTCTTTCATCTCATTCCATTTAACATATGATTAAAAATCTTTGAAACATTTTTGAAATCGTAAATTGAAAATCTAAAGTTTAAAAAAGGTTCCATTTTTGGCACGGTTCCGGTTTTGGCAACGGAAAAAAATAAAATTGTTGCCAAAAACGGAATCCTACTGTACCGTAAACCGGGGTGACATTGATCACTTTTCGAAGTAATCATTACATATTTTTAGACGCGACACATTTTTTTCAAGTTTAATATTTTTAAACCATGTACTGATGTATGGAGAACAATATTGGATGGTTTTACATGAAATTGTCCGCTTACAGCTATTTTTCCAAAAATGATTTCAAGTTGAAGTCCGTTTTCGTATTCTGGGGTGACTTTGATAACCTACATGTTCACCCACATTAAATTATTGATGTCAATGTTTTTCATTCAAATGTTTGTATAAACTAGTTTTGGAAAGATAATCATTGTTAAACAGATGTTAATTGGTATTATAAAAGTATTTCAATGTACTGTAATATTACTTACTGAGTGCAAAGAGATATTAGTTTTCGTAGAATCGAAAAAAGACTTTAATTTTTTTCATTTGTCACGTAATCTGGGGCTTTGACTTTATTAGTTTGTTTTATAAGTGACGAAAAAGGCAGTGAAAAGACTAAGGTGAATCCGCCGAATTTCATCACACATTGAATTGATATAAAAATTTTAGGCCCTGCTCAATTGCTTTGTGTAGAGAGGAATGACTAGATTCCTCTCTTTTTCCATGCGAGACAAACACAGTTGGGACTCGTGAACAGCATTGTCACCCTCTCCTCCCAGCTTTCCTATAACGAACCCTTCGACAAAGAAGGTTATAACTACTAGAGGGAACCTGCAACTGTTAGCACTGATGCTTTATTATCTCACTCTTACATGTGATAATCCTATTAGTTTAAGGTTCGTATAACTTTGAGCGAGCGTCTATAAGATTGTGATATTGAGTGTACGGTTCAGATGTGTTCGCGCTTGAGACTGTGCTGATCAGATTACAAGTGCAATAGCGTTCACTAAATCATCGGGGCGTTCTGCTGTTTTTGAAATTCTGGGCGTAGTTGTGCGTTGATGATCGCTATTACATACTCGCCTTTGTGTATCATGGCGAGGTGCTCGAGCGTTTGTAAGTTAACAAATTCGACTGTGTAGGCTTTTGTACCTCGCTTGTGCTAGCGTGTAATTTCGTGTGCATAAATTCGATTGTATAACCGTGTGCCCATTTGCATTTTCGCGTGTTTTCTTGAATGAGCCCGCGGACTGTGAATATGATACTTATTTTTCAGTGTTCGGTTCAGATGAGAGTTCCCCCGTATCACTAATTTCCGGTCGTGGCGCCACAGAACGTGTTGTCTAGTGGATGAGAGTGTTATTTTTTATTAACCCTCTAGTTCCCAACACCGCCTCTAGGCGGTCTCTATAAAAATCTAAATAAAACTACTAAAACATGATTGTATGTTGTCATCCGCACTAGTATTTCTTCCCAACGCTCACACCCTTCAAACACACACATTATTTGAATATTCGTAGCTTTCTGTCAAAGGCATTTGAAGCTCAAAGTTGAAAATTCAAGGAAAACGTGGGAAAAAACTATTTTGTGTTTAGTGGTAATCTTCATTAAACAAATTTTAACTGTTTTTGGAAATTTCAATAATTAAAAAAATATGTTTGAGTAGCCTGTTACTAGCATTTCACTGTAGATGTGAATTGGTTTAGTGGAATAATTCGGAAGTTTAGGTTTTTTGGTAAAATACTTTGTCCGCCTAGAGGCGGTGTTGGGCACCTAAGCGAAAAATTTTTTCAGTCTTTAGTGATTACTTATCGGACCGAAAGTAGTATTATGTGCAATTTTAGCTGAAAAAACTTATGTTTTAAAAAACTTTGGGTGAATGTTGCAGTTAGAATATGGATATTCTCATCATTTAATAATATTTAGGGGAGTCTGGGGCTAGTTGGCAGAATCTTTTTTTTTTTCTCCTTTTGTATTAGACATATGGCGCTGTCTCTAGTTCTGCACTTCAAGTACTGTTTAATCCATTCTCCAATGTATTTATGTTGCATTAAATTCTGTTTCATACACGTTGTAAGTTATATTGAGTTTTCGAGCGTATTAGAGTGAAGATCCTTCTTTAGTCGCATTAGGAAGCGTGCCTCACAATTTCATTAATTACTCGGAATACAATTGATGCAGTGCGTATGAATTGGCATCAATATCTTTATGTTATATTTCACCCTAAAGAGGAAAATTTGGTAAAAACTAAAATTTCTCACTAGCAGTGCTGGGAAAATCACCGAAAATCAAAAATCATCAGTGATAATTATCACTGCTGATCATGCAGTGCTATGATCACAACCATAAAAAATCGCTAGTGATTTTCTCTGAAGCGATAATGTGCTAGCAAAAAATCATTGCAACAAAATCACCGCCTGTGATCACGGCCTGATTATGATTTTTTTTTGATCAGGATTGTGAAGTTGAAAAAATCAGGTACGATAGAAAAGATGCAAAATCGGGGTTGATGGTATTGTACATGATTATTGTAAGAAACTCCTTATGATGATGATTTGGCCAAATGATTTTGGGAGTGAGAGCGATCCAGCACACATGTAGGGATGCTAACGATTTCAGCTTTTCGGGAATGTGTTTTATATTGAAGGACAAGTTGTTGGTAGTTGAAAATCAATAGTTTTGGACATTTTCAATGTACAGGGGGGTCCGCGGATGTGTCAAAATGGAATTTTTTCAAACTTTTCGGGAAAGTGTTTTATATTGAAAGGCAAGTTGAGGGCTTTTGAAAATCAATAGTTTTGGACATTTTCAATGCACAGGGGGGTCCGCCGATGTGTTAAAATTGAATTTTTTCAACTTTTCGGGAAAGTGTTTTATATTGAAGGACAAGTTGTTGGTAGTTGAAAATCAATACTTTTGGACAGTTTCAATGCACAGGGGGCCGATGTGGAAAAATTGAATTTTTTTGAAACATTGTTTTGTTTATTTCTTTCTTTTTTATAAATATGACAAAATCGTCAAAAGCTGACAAAATTGGGGATAAACAAAATCGGGGGCTGATAAAGGTCTTTTCGTTGTCTACAATAATTTAAGGCTAAAGATTGCGTTATCCATTTTTTTTATTTTTCGAGCAATTCAAAATTGTTCAAGTTACTTAGAAAAGTTAATAAAGTTAAGACCCGATTTTATCAGCTCCCGATTTTGTCTACCCAGATTTTATCAGTTTTTTAACCCGTTTTTGTCAGCCTCATATTAACATATGTTTGATAAGCTCTAGCAGATGAACCAAGTCCAATTCGTGCAAATCCTTTCTTGAGCATATTTTCCGTGCCTTAGAGTTTTTTTTTAATTTTGTGCTGGAAGACCTCCGTAAGTGAAATTTATACAAAATCAGAAAAAGTTATAAGCCTATGTTTAGGGACTATAGAAGAATACATTAACACTCGGAATACCAAGGGGGTAAAAAAAAATGGGAACGCTTACTTTGACCGGTCATATCTCAGCTGTTACATAATCGATTTTAAATCTATCTTCACCACTATAAAGGTATGTCTTTTGTGAACACGTCGAATTAAAAAAATAGAAGAATAGAGTTGTCTACCGTAAGTTACAGTAAAAAGAGTATAACAAAGTCAGTGAGAAAAAAATGGGAACGCTTCTTTGACTTGCCATATCTTAGCTGTTTGCTCACCAATTTTAATTCTTTCTTCACCATTGGATAGGTAAATCTTTTATAAAAACAGTGAACAAAGAATGATGGAAATCAAATTTGTATATCTGAAGTAATTGTAAAAACAGTAATTGAGAGTTAGTACAGACGAAATGACTTTTTCTGTTCAAACAATCGTATCACGACCGTTTGTCAACCAATTTCAATTTTCCTTACACCAATGCAATCCTTAGAGCTTCTAGACTTGTAATATATGCAATAAATAGTAGATTTTCAAAAATTACTATACTTTTTCGAGTTTTTAGGAGATAGGATTTTTACAATGTACGTAGCATACGGTTGATTGAAATTCTTTGCGACTTGTTAGTTTTACGGTTTGAAAATTACCTGTTTACTCAATAGTTCTACATATTATACATGGATATTATTATATCAAAATGTTTGCACGGACGTGGAGAAACACATTATTGTATGTAAGTTACTAAATAATAGAGTGTGTTAGGACGATTCAGTAAATACGAAGAAGTTCAGAATTTTAAAATATTCGTCATATAACTTTAAATTTGAAGCGATGACCTATACATTTTAATACACCAGTCGATTGTAATTGATGGCGGCTACAATTTCTGAAAAAACACATTTTTATATTTTCTCAAAAAATAGCCAAAAGTACGTAGAAGTACAGAAATTTCATTTAGTTGGCAAAAAATGTTGAATTCAAAGCGATGGCCTATACCTTTTTATATACCAATCGATTATAATTGATTTTGGTTACAATTTCTGGAAGAACAATTTTTATATTTTCTCAAAAAATAGACAAAAGTACGTAGAACTACAGTAATTTCAGTTAGTTGACAAATAGCTTCAAGTATTCAAAGCTATCACCTATTCCATTTATACACCAATCGATTGTAATTGATTTTGGCTACAATTTCTTAAAGAACAAATTTTTATATTATCTCAAAAAATAGCCAAAAATACGTACAAGTACAGAAATTTCATTTAGTGGGCAAATAACGACGAATTCTAAGGGATGATTTATACTTTTTTATACACCAATCGATTGTAATTGATGGCGGCTACAATTTTTGAAAGAACACATTTTTATATTTTCTCAAAAAATAGACAAAATCCGTAGAAGTACGGAAATTTGATGTAGTTGGCAAATAAGGTCAAATTCAAAGTGATGGCCTACACTTTTATGTATATACCAATCGATTGTAATTGCTTTCGGCTACAATTGCTGCAAGAGAAACTTTTCATATTTTCCCAAAAAACGACAAAAATACGTAGAAGTACAGAAATTTCGTCTGATTGGCACATAACTACAAATTTCCGTACTTCTACGTATTTTTGGCTATTTTTTGAGAAAATATAAACAATTGTTCTATCAGAAATTGTAGCCGCCATCAATTACAATAGATTGGTGTATAAATAGTGTAGGTCATCCCTTTTAATTTGCAGTTATTTGTCAATCAAACGAAATTTCTGTACTTCTACGTATTTTTGTCGTTTTTTTTAAGAAAATATAAAAAGTTTATCATGTAACAATTGTAGCCGAAATCAATTACAATCGATTGGTATATATAAAAGTGTAGTCATCACTTTGAATTTGACCTTACTTGCCAACTAAATCAAATTTCCGTGCTTCTACGTATTTTGTCTATTTTTTGAGAAAATATAAAAATGTGTTCTTTCAGAAATTGTAGCCACCATTAATTACAATCGATTGGTGTATAAAAAAGTATAAATCATCCCTTAAAATTCGACGTTATTTACCCACTAAATGAAATTTCTGTGCTTATACGTAGTTTTGGCTATTTTTTTTAGAAAATATAAAAATATGTTCTTTCAGAAATTGTAGCCAAAATCAATTACAATCGATTGGTGTATAAATTGCATAGGTGATAGCTTTGAATACTTGAAGTTATTTGTCAACTAAATGAAATTACTGTAGTTCTACGTACTTTTGTCTATTTTTGAGAAAATATAAAAATCGTTCTTCCAGAAATTGTAACCAAAATCAATTATAATCGATTGGTATATAAAAAGGTATAGGTATCACTTTGAACTCGACGTTATTTGCCAACTAAATGGAATTTCTGTACTTCTACGTACTTTTGGCTATGTTTTTGAGAAAATATATTTTTTCAGAAATTGTAGCCGCCATCAATTACAATCGACTGGTGTATTAAAATGTATAGGTCATCGCTTCAAATTTAAAGTTATATGACGAATATTTTAAAATTCTGAACTTCTTCGTATTTACTGAATCGTCCTAACACACTCTATTATTTAGTAACTTACATACAATAATGTGTTTCTCCACGTTCGTGCAATCATTTTGATATAATAATATCCATGTATAATATGTAGAACTATTGAGTAAACAGGTAATTTTCAAACCGTAAATCTAACAAGTCGCAAAGAATTTCAATCAACCGTATGCTACGTACATTGTAAAAATCCTATCTCCTAAAAACTCGAAAAAGTATAATAATTTTTGAAAGTCTACTATTTATTGCATATATTACAAGTCTAGAAGCTCTAAGGATTGCATTGGTGTAAGGAAAATTGAAATTGGTTGACAAACGGTCGTGATACGATTGTTTGAACAGAAAAAGTCATTTCGTCTGTACTAACTCTCAATTACTGTTTTTACAATTACTTCAGATATACAAATTTGATTTCCATCATTCTTTGTTCACTGTTTTTATAAAAGATTTACCTATCCAATGGTGAAGAAAGAATTAAAATTGGTGAGCAAACAGCTAAGATATGGCAAGTCAAAGAAGCGTTCCCATTTTTTTCTCACTGACTTTGTTATACTCTTTTTACTGTAACTTACGGTAGACAGCTCTATTCTTCTATTTTTTTAATTCGACGTGTTCACAAAAGACATACCTTTATAGTGGTGAAGATAGATTTAAAATCGATTATGTAACAGCTGAGATATGACCGGTCAAAGTAAGCGTTCCCATTTTTTTAGACCCCCTTGGTAGTCCGCGTAACTTTTTACCCCCTTGGTATTCCGAGTGTTAACAGCTTCGGTTTATAATAGTAAATTAAGTGTTTATTATAGTAAATTAAGAGTAAAAACGAAATTAAAGTTTGTTTTGCTATTGTTAGGATTATATTGATTTGTAGACAGAGCTGCGCTAAATAAATTTAAGTGTTGGATACGTTGTACATAAAAACGTATTGTTTCCAAAAATACGTCTGTTGAACTTTTTTTTCATAACTAGTTCGTCGGGATAATGACGGATATCAATATTTTTGTAATTATCTTTGTTTTTGGAACGAGTTTGACGAGTGGGTTTTGAAATACCGTCATCGGTGATTACTTTACGCCAAAAATAGAACGTTTTGTACATTGCACTCAAGAACTACGATCACGCAACTTCAAATTTGAAACTGTTCGATGTTTTACATATGGCACAAGTACCTCCAAAGTCATTGAAAAGAACTTTTGGAAAATCAAGATTGAACGTGAAATCTAAAGAGCTAAAATTGGCGTAAAGTCACCTCCACAAGGGGGCTACTTTACGCTAAAATTTTTTTTTCACAAAATCATGTTAACTCCTTGATTTATTGTTATGGATTATGCTCGTTATTTATGTGTGAAAGCAAATGAATGTAGTGCTCGTAAAAATAAAAGGATGTGTTCAAAAACTGTGTACCACGCATCCAATAACCTTGTTTTGGAGAGTCGATAAGTCCTACAATGAAAAAAAGCAAGCCGAGAAAAAAAAGCTCTACATGATATACTTGATATTGATGATATTGAGCCTTAAGAATTAGACCACCTTGTTTTAGTATTTTTCTAGAAGTAGTTTTAATTGTATTACGGAGTGCAAAGGCTTTTCCAACAGAAACGTTTTAATGGTCAGGTCAGTTCGGGAAATATTTTTTAGAGGTGCGCCGCCTCTAATTTTTACCTACAATCGGCGGCGGCGGGGCGCACGCCTCTAATATTTTTTCTTTCTTTTTAATAAATAGAAGCTATTAACATACTCTTCTATCGTCCCTAGACATAGCATTGTAATCCTTTCGGATTATTTCCTAAAAATTTCCGTTAAGGGGGTCTTCCAGCGCAAAATTTAAAATAAATGATTTTTTGGTTTTTGCTAATTTTGCATCTCTAAGACAAGAAAAATATGCTCCAGAAAGGATTTACTATTTTGCCAATTATAGAACCTCGTCCTTCACATAGTGAAAAAATCATCTTTTTAAAAGCAAATCTACTTTGAAAATTTCTTCGAGGTCTGTCTCCTTTGCTTAAACATTTACCAAAAGCCCCTACTGTTAAATATTTGTAATATATTGACAGACCCCATGCTCATTTAAAATGTCAACAATTGATTTTTACCTGCCAACAACTTGCCCTTCACTATAAAATTCTCCTAAAAAGTTGAAATCATTCCCAATTAGATACTTCGACAGAGCCTCCTGTTAATTGAAAATGTCCAAAACTATTGTTTTAACAGCCCTAAACTTGCCCTTTAATATAAAACACTCCCAAAAAGTTGAAAAAAATTCCATTTTAATGCATCGGTGGACCCCCCTGTGCATTGAAAATGTCCAAAACTATTGATTTTCAACAGCCCTCAACTCGCCTTTCAATATAAAGCACTTTCCCAAAAGTTGAAAAAAAATTCAGCTTGGCTCATTGACACCCCTAACATATCCATAATGTTCGAAAATAGATAATGATCATTGATCCAAGAATTAAATCAAATCGCAATCATGGCTGATAATGCTCACTTGTGATTTTTTCCGAATTGCTCGCTGCAGATAGAATCATGCCGTGATCACCCTCTCAATTATCAAATTCAACCACAGATCAAAATCACCACTGATAGAGGGCAAGAAAAAATCGGTAGTGATTTTTGTGAGATGATCTTTTGATAGTTAAGAGAGTGATCACGGCATGATTTTATC
Organism: Topomyia yanbarensis; assembly: GCF_030247195.1. Classification (NCBI taxonomy): domain Eukaryota; kingdom Metazoa; phylum Arthropoda; class Insecta; order Diptera; family Culicidae; genus Topomyia; species Topomyia yanbarensis. The sequence goes on from NC_080671.1 coordinate 457,564,314, forward strand.
GGCAGTGAGAATTTTCGAAAAAATCATAAGCGATAATTATCAGCCATGATTGCGATTTGATTTTTTTTTTGATTATGATTTTCCCAGCACTGCTCACTAGGGTGAAAAAATGTTGGAAAATACCAGTCTTTGTATCCTTATTTCATACTATGTTGCGTTTCGGCTTCGCCTCATCAGAAACCGACATTAACTAATTGTCGGAATAGATTAGCGTCGGCTTGACGCAAATCCCTTAAAACTAAAAAAACACTATGTGTTTCAATCAAACGACTGATCAAATCGGCAATAAGCAGAATTTCTGCTCGAACGGGACATCACGTTTGATCCGTCGTGCGATTGAAACACAAAGTGTGTTTTAGTTTTAAGGGATTTGCGTCAAGCCGGCGCTAATCTATTCCGACAATAAGTTAGTGTCGGTTTCTGATGAGGCGAAGCCGAAACGCAACATAGTATCAATATCTTTGCTTTCTTCTTATGAACTATTCTGATATCAAAAATCGCAATTTGAACCAATACGTTGAACAAAGATGGCTAACGCCGCTCTAACCAACTGTTTTACATGGTTAGGACGAAAATAGGCTCATAACCCTAGGTAAAGTTTTTAAATTTCAGCATTTTTGTTATTTAGAGCGAGTTCAAAGCTATTCCACAAATGACTAGATTTTTCGATAGCGCGCGAAAAAAACTTTCCTTGTAATATACGTAACCACAAGTAAATTTTTTTTTTATTGTTTACTTCGGAATTTCACCTGAAAAATTTCAAAAATTTAGCTTTTAAATACAAAGTTTGCGCCGAAATTAAAATGCAGGAGCATTGAGGCTGAAAAATAATAACAAGTATCATTGATTTGCAGTTTTATTCAAAAAATATCTCACGCGATCCATACTTTATCATCAAAAGTGGCCAGGTGGCATCATTGTGCGTATAGTCGTAAATTGGCGAGATTTCCGCGTCACATATTTAAAATTCTGTAATGCAGCCAACAGTCTGCTCTTTTATGCAACGCATTCACTTTTACACGATCTTCTTAAATTAAAAACATAAAACATGATAAGTGAAACTATCGCCAGCAGACCCTGAACTCCCCTAGTATAAATTAGAAATGATTAATTAAACAACCAAAGCACTAGAGAAATACTCCTTACAGTTTAGGTATTTTGCGTTCTGATGGGGTCCAAAATATAAGAAACGATCTGTATTCGCTTATGTTGAAGTAACTAGAAGAAAAAAAAAAGTTTTTGTTTTTATTCGCCCAGGTGCCCAACACCGCCTCTAGGCGGCCTACTTATTTTAAGGCCTTAATGAAAAATCCGTTACTTCCAAGAATTTTCAACATTATTTTCGTTTTTCTCATCACGAGGCCTACCTCCAAAAGTTTTTTCTAGCCAAAAAAAAATTTGGGCACTAGAGGGTTAATCTAACTGAATACATGGAACTACGTTGCTAGTTCTAGGCGTAATCGATTCATCATCACGCGAGCTCGGGCGTTTGTAGGTTCACATTTGTTTGAAAATTAATACATGCTGAACGGTTCACTTTATCACTGGCGTGTTACCATGTTTTTAGAAGATCTCAGGCATAAATATGCGTGGATGATCGCAAAGAGCTGCCTAAGATCATCTAGTATTTTGTTATCTTCGGCAGTCCTGGCACGGGAGATTCCAAGTTTTAAAGATTATCTCCAGAGAGAACTTGGCTCTCAACCCGCTTTGTACATTATTTCAACCATGGAATGATTAGGTAATTTTCACTAAAGAGCAAGTAGTCTAAAGATTCCATGTGATATAATCAGTGTACTACTGGTTAAGTGGAAAAGCTCCCAGTTCACGTCAAGGTTCAGTATCATGCCGAGGGATTCAGCTCTGTCACCGATTTATGCATATAAAACCTTTATTAAACTCAAAAAGACGAATAACAGACGTTTTGGTAGATAATCACGATTCAAATAATGCTGGAAAAACTATAGACCTACCTGAATTATGCTTTTGAAAAAATGACTGTGAATCTTTGTCTCACTACTACACTGAACTGGGACACGAAACGTTATCTCTTCATATCATATTATGTCGTCCTGTGTCCGAATCCCAATCAGAAAGGATCCATAGTGTTAGCAAGATCGAAACGATAGCCATGTAACATCCTCTATACTAGGAATCGTTACGTACTCACCACGCTCTTTCAAATGATTCCCATATGTTCACTATTTTGAGGTAACCGGAAGTCCCCATCTTGGATTTCAATATGGCGCAAATCATGAATCTCCGGTGTCTAGTGACCACCCTCTTTCAAATGACATCCATATTGATGATGGTTTCCATTGATTTGTGAAAAATAATTTCTGAAACCATTTTTAGAATAAAAATGGAATATTTCTCCTCTCAGGGCGAAATCGGCATATCTTTTTAACCCATTTTTGCGCTAAGGTTTTTTTTATCCCATTTCTGCTCTGACTGATACTTAAACCGTTTTGCTCTGAGTATTGTCCGTGCTTTTCCAAAGGAGACGCGACGATTATTTTTCCTCGCAGCAAGATTCGTAACGCTATTCCGTGCACGATTCGTCGCAATGCATTTCTTATGGGATGAATGACACTTTAAAACAAGGTGATGCAATTGTGTGTGAAAAACCTTACTGTAAATTAAACATACGAAAACCTGAAACTTTGGAAGCACAGCTTTCAGTCAGTTTTATTGACAAATTGAGTTAAAGTAAATAATTAACACACATTAAACTTGGGTAATACATATTTTTCGACGTTTTTCAGCATTAATTATCAAATACGCCAATTCAATTCGTCGCCTCAAAACGTACAATAAATCGTATACCGTTTTGCTCGTAGTGAATTTTTAACCCGCTCTTGCTCTCAGCCTTTCATTTATCAATAAGAATTTGTTCGTGCACTATACTGCTGCATAATGGACGTTAGGCATAAAGACGTTAGGCATAATGGAAGTTAGGCATAAATTATGATATTGAAGTATAATTATAAAGAAATCACTTTTGGCGCCTCGGGTCCCAAGTAGCAATTGCAACTTGTTGGAGGTTTTAAATGTTGCACAACTGCTACACAATATTTTTTATTGTTGGATATATTTGAAAATAATTTCCACGGGTTTTTAAACTGATTGTGCAACTATGTAAGTAAAGAGCTGGCCAATAGTGTTAAGTATGCAAACACCAATAACAGTTGTGAAACTAATCAGAAACTTTGCTAACTTGCACAAACAGTCTAACAAGTTGCAAATGCCTCTTTGTTTGCCATTCCACCCTAAAACAGAACTGTCCAACTACCGAGTGCTCGACAAATGGCACAGCAATTGTTTCCATTGTTTTGCTGCAATTAGGAACATGTTGCACAACATACAAACAAAGTGCGCTTTTTCCATAACATAGTTGTTACCAAAAGAGTTACAAATACTATACAGTAACAAAGCGTGCTACTTGGGGTCGTAATAGCACAAAGGTTTGAAATTTTTGATATTGTTTGTTTGTTTGAATTACTCTGGAAGCTGATCAAATTCGATCAACATTTTATACTTGTAGAAATCTTCACTAATATAAAAGATGCATCACGAATGCTTGGCATGCAGAAACTCAGCTTGCGCTAGTGTCTTGGCGAACAACCGATAAATTGCACATTACTAAAATAAGCTAAACGCTCTTGTATAAAATCAGTTTCATTCGTATTAGGGTATAAATTACACACATTAACCCTTTCATGCCAATGTTGTTTATAAACAAACAACGTTTTTAAACAGCTATAACTTTAGATTTAGGCAGAATTTACTCACAAAAACAAGTAAGACTAGTAACTGGGGCGATTACCTTTCATTATTTCAGCACTAAAAGTCCCTAGAACTGAAGTTATTGCTATTAGCCTGATAGAACTCCGCTAGATCAGTGATACCAGAGATATTTTCGTTATCATTGATAAATGCAATTTTGATATATCTTCGTTATTTTTCATTCTTATTGAAAACTGCTAAAACGCATCAATTTGGACCGTCTTCGACTATCTTTTTGTAGCATATTTCGTTTCGGTAACTCGTCACAGTACACAAAAAACTCTCCCCATTGAAAATTTTCTAGGAGAATTGTATCGAGCATCGGAAGGTAAATATTGAGCAGCCTCCAGCACGGGTTTTTCCTTTTTTTAAACCCCATGAACGCTAGAAACAAATTGGGAATGAACGGGTTAACTTAGATTAGATTCTACATGCATGCATGGTGTAATTGTCCAAGAAAAAAATATATAACCTTGAAGAACAACTCATGAAAGAAAGAACGAACGAATATACGAATATTGCTGCTTCTATACTGATTATCTCTCATATTATTAAGGTCAATGATTATATTCTCGAGGCCATCAAAAATAGAACTACGGAAACTGTCTGCTATGAGGGTGAGTTTTTTCGTGTACTGTGACGGGTTACCGAAACGAAAAAGGTATCGTCATTCGTCATAAACATAAAATCCGTACCCTAATGCTGGTGCTGTACATTACACTGCAATTTTCCATTGGTGCCAAAACTTAAAGTTTGTTCATTATTTTGCTTTTTTAAATATTTGGATACAACTGTATTGGTAACACATCTAAGAGGCTTGAAATGTACTTGTACCAAATCTGTTCACTTAAATGAATGAATATTTTCTTCATTTCGTCCACGGAAAAAATAGAGAAAAACTCTACACTTGCAAGGAATAAATATATCGCTTGCTATTTTTCATTTTGGAGTCTCTTTTTTCTAACCCGAAAAAATCAAGCGTAAGGTTGAAATCTCTATAATAACGAAAGCCTTGCGATTATTATTTTACTTTTGTGAATTATGCCTAACGTCCATTATGCCTAATGTACTTATGCCTAACATATGCATGCCGTACTTATGCCTAACGTATTTATGACAAACGTTGCGCACCCCTACACTAGCCGTGTTCATTATTATGTATCAGGCGAAGTAGGCCGTCTTTCTCAGTTCGAATTGAGTTCTGCAAGATGACGACACGAATGAACTTATGATGAATGAAGTTCATGTTTGACAACTCTCGGTGGTTTTGTTCTATCCCGGGCAATGAAAAGGCCGACTCATTAGCAAAGGCGGGCGCATTAAATGGTGACATATACGAAAGACCAATCTGCTTCAACGATTTTTTTAGTATTTGTCGTCAGAGGACGCTCAACAGTTGGCAAACCTCGTGGAGCAATGGGGAACTTGGACGATGGCTACATTCGATTATCCCAAAGGTATCAACGAAGCCTTGGTTCGGGGGGATGGATGTGGGTCGGGATTTTATTCGCGTAATGTCCCGACTTATGTCCAATCACTACACCATGGATGCGCATTTGCGGCGTATTGGGCTTGCGGAGAGTAGTCTGTGCGCTTGTGACGAGGGCTATCACGACATCGAACACGTTGTCTGGGTATGCGCCGGGTATTGTGACGCCAGGTCTCAGTTAAAGGAATCCCTTCGGGCCCGAGGTAGACCACCCAATGTACCAGTCCGAGATATGCTGGCAACTCGTGATTTCCCCTATATGTCCCTTATTTATACCTTCATAAAAACGATAAATATCCCAATTTAGCCCCTCTCTTTTATTTCTCGTTTTTAGAGTTTCCTCCTGCCTTGTGGAACCGATCAGCTCCAGAGTGCCATTATGTAACCGCCATCGCCCTTACCACTACGCCTGCATAGAAGGAAACTGAAGCGAGAGCGACTCGAGGTCCGATGACTTTTGAAGGATTCCCCGCGGGTCCGAAGAATACCATCCGCCAATCCGGTACTCGACGACTTACTAGACTGAGGCGCAAATTTGTTTCGCTGATCCCCCTTCCCCCCCCCCCCGTTCGAGCAAAAGTTGCAAGTTTTGCTCTTCTTTCCCTGTCTCTCCCCTGTCCTAGATACAACTGCTGCTACACTGATGCGGAAATAAGCCACCCTCTGAATATCTTGACCAAGCATAAGTTTTAGTTAAAAAATTCAAATTAGTATTCTGTATTCCTAGTTTTAAGATAGCTATAATTTTTACTCTTTATTGAAACTCTTGTCCTTCATCTTGTAAATAGAATTGAATCCCTAGTTTTAAGATTTCTGTAAAGTTTCTCATAAATATTTGTTCCCCCTTTTGTGAACTAAACTATATTGTTAGTTTTAAGATAACCGTAAAATATTTGGTAAAATACCATTACTCCCCCTCTTGTATATCAAAGTGAATCCCTTGTTTTAAATTTTTTCATAAAAAAATCTTTTGGCCCTCTCTTGTATATTGAATCTTATTTCTAGTCTTAAGATAGATGCAAACTTTCTTTTCCTTTGTAAAAAAAATATTTCAACATTGTAACCTCCAAAAGCATTTGGCACCGCCAAGCTAACGCATTTGTGCCTATCAAATAAACGAAATGAATAAAAAAAACTGTTTTAATCCTCCTAGAGGTGCAATTGTGCCTTTCTCATTTCTCCAAACTATGATTTAATAGCTGGTTCGTACAATATAACATTATGGAAATGTCTTTCATTCTTATTACACTTGGTAAGTATATATAAGAGCGTTTTTTATGTGATCGCACTCCACAACCCGTAACTCCGGAGCCGGAAGTCGGATGGCGATGGAAGTTAATATCAGTTTCCGGGGACGCAACACCTTTCATTTGAGACTAAGTTGATCAAATCGGTCTTGCCATTTTCGAGAAACCAATCTAACCGTTATTCTGAATTTGGATGCTTCAGGATCCGTCGATGGTGTGTGGCCAGTGTGGCCAAAGAGACTTTGAATGACTGTTGGTGACAAATTCAACAGTTGTGTTTATATTTTGGAAAAAATTTCACCTTTTTACATTCATCGCAGAATTCGTTAGAATCGGGATTTGCTGCGTGATCGTACGTATCACCCTGTAATTCAAGAACCAGAACTCGGATCCACACAAAATTCAACAGCTGCTGATGGACCTTTCATTTAAAATCAAGTTTGCCAAATCGGTTCAGAAAATTCCGAGAAACCGATGTGGACAAATCAACAAATTTTGTTTTGTAACCATACTCTTCAACTCGTAATCCGGATCAAGATGTCGGTTGAAAATGAAATTCAATAGCAACCTATGGGAATATTATACCTTTCATTTGAATCTTAGTTTGTAAAAATCGGTTCAGCCATCTCCGAGAAACCGAAGTGGACATTTTGTTAACAAATCCGCACATACACACATACATACATACATACATACATACATACATACATACATACATACATACATACACACACACACACATAAATACACACATACATACACACAGATATTTTGCGATCTCAGCGAACTGAGTCGAATGTTATATGAGACTCGGCCCTCCGGGCCTCGGTTGGAAAGTCGGTTTTTGGAGCAATTGCATAACCTTTCTATATGAGAAAGGCAAAAGAATAATATTTAATTAGCTTAATCAGCATGAGTTCAATGTTATCTTCATGTGATTATATTTTGAAATGTTGGTGGAATGAGTTTGACAGTGGAGGGAATGGGGGGATAGTAGAGTGGAAGTGGAGGATGCGTCAGGAATCCTTCATCTTTTTTCGGTATACGGGGTGGATGAAGGAAATACGAGCGTGAGGGTGGTCCAATGGGAGGGGAGTGATGAAGGAGGGAGGTGTAAGGGCAAGGCGGGGGGAGGGGCGGCGACGCAATACTCAACTGAACAGTTTGCCATCCATTTGAGACTTGGTTTGAGAAAATCGGTTCAGTCATCACCGATGAACCGATGTGACTTAAATTGTGGAATATGCCCGGAATTCCGGACTTCCGGAATCGTCGATAGTGGACAATATATTCAAAGAATGTTTGATTGGCAATCAGTGATCTAGATCTGCAATTAGAAGTAATTTGGTGACCATTTCAATAGTTTTTAACCTCTGAGGTATTACGATTGTACCGATTTATATGGGAAATTCTAGTGTATGCTTACTAACACCCCTGTAACTCCGGAAGCAAGAGTCAGAACCGAATGAAATTCAGCAGCAGTCAATGGTATTACTGTATCTTTCATTTGAAATCAAGTAAAAATTGTAAAAATCGGTAGAGAATTCGTTGGGGAATGGGTGGGATATTAGCTTAGGAACTTGGCGGGTTCCCCGGGGGCGTCATGAACCGGCATAGGTGACCAATGTGGTCAAAGCTGCTTTGATTGATCATTAGTGATCCAGATCCGCAAGCTAGAGTAATGTTACATTAATTTTAATATGTTTTACATCATTTGAACATCATGGTGGTACCAGTTTATATGGGAATTTGCTGCGTGACCGCACTCTTCAACCCGTAACTCCGGAACCGGAAGTCGGATCAACTAAAAATTCAATAGCAGCTTATGGAGCGTTATACCTTTCAGATGAAACTAAGTTCGCGAAAATCGGTTCAGCCATCTCTGAAAAAATTGTGTGAGTTTAAATGACACACACACATACACACACACAGACATTTGCCGATCTCGACGAACTGAATCGAATGGTGTATGACACTCGGCCCTCCGGGCCTCGGTTAAAAAGTCGATTTTTACAGTGATTGCATAGCCTTTCTTTATATGAGAAAGGCAAAAAGTTATACGATCTCTCAGAAATTTGTAATATTTGGTAGAATCGTTCCTTACCGAAAAATATTAGATAAGTTTTTTTTTATTTCGTCATTAGGGTGTCGCTTTCCACGTTAGACTGTTTCAAAAAATCTTGATTTTTTAAATGTTGAATTTTTAAAAAATTCATAACTTTTGAACCGCTGCACCGATTTTTTCGGTTATAGGTCAAATGAAAGGTGTTTAAGTGTAGTTTCAAGAAAAAATAGTCAACTTTGACAAATATTGGGCATTGTATAAACAAATTACGTATTAATTCGTTTTTCTTGATTTTCACTGCAAGGGTCCTTAATTACGCCATACTTTTATATTTTTATTTGAAAGATCATTCAAATCTACTCAACATCTCCAAACATATTTTTGAGTCAGGTCTAGAGGTTTCGAAGTTATAATATTTTCATAATAAAAAAATCTATGTATACATCCCACATGCATGGAAACGATGAAACCGCATGGTAGTTCATCATACACCTCCAGCGAGTTGCAGCAGATGTGAATAAAGAAATCTATGATCTGCTTACAAGTTGGGTTCAACATTCGTTTCAACTTGGAGCTGTCCATTAATCACGTAGAAAAAAAATTCTGTTTCCGGATTTCAAGGCAGCGTACGATTCAGTGCAATGAAATAAACTTTGCGTCAGAATAGCCGTAGACACATCCGACTCGGTTGTGACCTTAAATGGGTTGGAATAGAACGAAGTACTTACTAATTTGCTATTTATCATAGCATACGACGCTGTGTTGTTCAAAGGAACGGAACTTCCATTATATGCTTCCGGACGACATCGACAACAATGGAGTCGATCGTAAAGCTGTCAAAATCAAACTGATTACGAACTTTGGCAAGATAAAATTCATGGTAGCTGGTGGAAACGAGGCACTTCGAACGATGTTGGATCCGAGGTGGTAATAGATGGGGTGCGGCATGAGGTTGTCGTCGAGTTCATAAATGTTGAAACACTAGTGACATGTGGCAGTAGTAGGACTTTCTATGGTTTGCCTAGTCTAAAGTTCGTAGCTTACGAATGCCCACACAGTTGGCTCCATATAAAACGCTCGTAGCGCACTTCATGGTCGTACAGGGTAACAGGAAGTTTAAGAATTTGTCTTAACCAGCTAGGAGTCGCTTATTAAATTGATTCAATAAGTTTTCTTAAGCAGAACATTGTTCCTATCGACTGCAGTAACGGTGCAGTGATGGCTGTCCAAAAACCGTAAATGCCAACTTCCAACCATAATTCGCATCGGTCAATTGTAGTGCTTTCCTTGATCCGGAAATTGTTGGTGAAAATTATAGCACCATGCCTAGATAATTGGGTTAAGGAAAACCGCTAAGGGAGGTAAACGGTTTCAGAAAAAAACACATTTTGCGAATATTGTTTAGAAATTTGAGCGAATTGATTAAAACTTTTGTACATTACAGTGTATCATTTCAATAACATTCTGTAATTTTTCTCCGCAAAATTATCGACAAGCGACTCGTTGACGAAGCTTTTCGTAGAACATATCTGGAAAAACGCGATTTGCGATGCGACCTGCCATTTAAAAACTACTTAACCGATCTATTTCAAACTTTGCATACTCATTCTATGTAAAAAAAATGCCTAATCCCTACGTTTAGTTTTCGAGACAATTTTACAATTAAGGGTTCTTTTTACTCATTTGAAATAAAAATTGCTATTTTTCACGAAAAATTCCGCCGTTTCTTGAGTGGTGAAATACTTTTTGCTTTTTTTTTAATTCAGGTACAAAAAGCTGAGTTTTAAAAACACCTATGATAAACTAAAAGATGTTTTCCAAACTAGCACGACAATATAAATAATTGTACGGAAATTAAATGAACTTATAAAGTGAAAATCTTATTCAAAATGATGGCGACATTTCCACTAAAAAAGGAAAAACTGATTCCTAATCGAAGCATGAAATCACTGAAGTAAGGTCCCAAACACTGAAATTCAAAACTCACGTTAGTTCATAAAGGTTCAAAATCTACGGATCAGAACACATGCAAAAGTGGCCACACTGCTTACAACTAAACTTTATTCAGCTTCATTACAATGGTTTTGATTTCATGTTATTTTTAGTGGTAGGTGAAATTGCTTTGGCAGTTCAGGTTGCCAGAAGCAACACCCGTCACGCAACTATTGTTTCAGCTAAGACCATATGTTAATAAATAATATCATAAAACTTATGAAAAATTAATACATATATTTTTAGTAAAAAGGAAACAAAATGTACACCATTTATCAATACGTGCACTACTGCTACAACTGGTACGCTGCCCTTGCCGTGAGCTTTATTTCGCATCATGCGAAGTAGGCCATTTTTCTCAGTTCCCGTTGTGGCTAATTCATTGTTTACATTTCATGCCGTAAAAATACACAATTTCAGAAAATTTTGAATGATTTTACGTAATAACTGTTAAGTGTAATAAATTTTAAAGTATCTTATAAAAGCGTGAAATGTTCTGAATGAAACACCGATGGTGAAAAATCTTCAGCAGAAACTATTGTTAGGTACATTTGGAGCATAGCAGAAAGGTGACATTGTATAAGGACTGTAAAATTTACGAAACTTCTATGTCCACAATTCAATACCGAATGAGTGGTAAATGGCAGGAAAAAATATCACAGGACCCCGGTCAGCACTACTTACAAAAATGAAGAGGAAGTGAATGTACGGTCGGAGTTTCTTTTTTAAGCGTGAAGCTCGTCTGATAGTTTTCTTTACAGAAGGTAACACTTTCCATAAAGCAATGGAGGCGCAAGGCATTCATAATAACTTGGATATTATACTGGAACCGCTTTATCAAATGTAGCTCAATTGTAGTTTTCAATTCGCTGAAGGTAACATGGAGATTCTTGATTTAAAGGCGCTATAAACACTGCGTAGAAAGTTATACATAAATACATTTTGACAGTGCGGTTCCTGAGACCGTAGTGCAAGGTTTAAAACGGAGAGTAAATAAAAATATTTACCGTTTTGAAGTTTGTGGTCCAGATTTTACTAAATACATTTCACGTAACTTAGTTATCAATCACAAACCGTAATTTTACCAACATGAAGTTAAAGTAACAGAGAAAATTCGAATATGGACCATTCTGTGGTATACGCTATTTAATGTTCCTTTTTCGTAAATGTCCCAAAGTTACCGTTAAAAAAAAATAAAACCCCAAAATTAACGACACCTCGAGTTCACTTAACACCCCTGCATCGTTTACGGTGCAAAAACGATCCATTTTTAAAGTTGAAAAACCTCAAAAAGTAATTACATATTAGCACGTCCCATGTCCCACTAGTTCCGTGTTCAGACCTATTTCTACCCTCAGTCCCCTCTAATACACACCAACAAATATCGACAAAAAAGTTCGTCCCACTTTCCGGTACCATTCCGAAGCGAAAGCAATCCCAAACCCCACAAAACCACAGCCGCATAGAAGTAAAACAATAAAATGTCGGCTTTGTCTGCTCGAACACGGGCCCAGGGAAAAAGTTAAATCGTCACACCAGCACCAGCACACCGCCCGGTTACATCGCCACTCCGGGTTGTTCTGGCACTGCCTGATCCTGGTCCAGAGTGGTGGTGGTGGTGGCAAAAACGTTAATTATTTCCAATTGTCAACCACCCCCGAGGTAGCTGCGGCTGTATGACTGCGTGAAGCAGCTGGTACGTTTTGAACTTTTCTTTTAGGTCACCAATTACTAGGAATCGATCTGGGTTCGATTGTTTTCCCCAGAAGAAGAACAAAAAATGGAATACATTTGTTTGTTGGGTAGGGTGATGATTTGGGACACTGCAGAGAAGTGAAGGTTTGTTATTTGTCTATGTCGAAAGTGATTTTCTTTCAATAAGGAGTAGAATCCAAGCTTCGAGAAGGTAATTTTATTCGCACTGGTTCATTAAACGTAGAAATGTGTAGAAATAGATACTTGTCATTGGTTGGAGTTAGAGGGGGGAAAAGCAAGGGAATTGGAATAGGCCATAGATAGAAGGATAGTAAGGGAGTATCGCCGGGTGGTGGAACGTGAGGGATTTCATAGAAATTAAATCCTGCGGTAGGATTATGGATTCTGTACACGCATTAATTGCGAGGAAATTTTTGCGTCTGGGTGCGACATTTGCGTTATGGTTATTAATTTGTGTTTGGGTTAAAAGTGTTTTGGAAAAGTTGAAGGGCTCCTGCTACCTCGATTATTTGAAAGCATGGTACTTTTTGTGTTGACCATTTGTGCTTCATATCATATATATTCAAATTAAAATGTAAAACGGTGATCATGTCTATTCGTTGGATGTCCTAGCTGATAGTTGATATGAAAAACTATAAGGAAAACTTATAAGAATGAAGTAGGCTTTGGAAATTTGGAATTATATGTAATTTGTAAAGTTTCTTGTGAATCATGCAACTAATCCTGCAGATACAATATGAAGAGAGGCACTGTGAGCAAGGTGAATTGCATACATTAAGGGGTGTCTGAGGAGTATACCTGCGCCGAGAGATTACTGACAACCGACGCCAGAGTTGAGGATAGTTCTACCTGCACAGAAACTCATGATGTGGCAAGGAATCTGCGGAAATGGACGGAAAAGCGAAATATTACGATGCAATGAGTAGGGTGTCCAGAAAAGCATACAACTAGACGGTTCCTCGCAAAGGTACATGACAAGAGATCCTATAAACACAGCACCGTACATATCTACGAACCGATTTCCAGCTCATCAATTTTCATTTTCATCTCCAAACCACCGATGAAAATGACCCACTCAATCTGCGTCCAATCCATCCGTTCGAGTAGTGCTTCCACCAAACATCGTAGTTCAATAGATCTGCCTTTGTTTTTCACTCTTCTCTGTCCCGATATTTTCGAGAGTTCTCAACTCAAACTCAACCTCACCGGAAACGAACCCCGGGCGGCTTCTGCTGTTGATGACATATTAACAGCACTCATCAAACTGACATCGACGATCCGGGCGGGCTTCAAGTTGATGAATTTTCGGTAGACACTGGCATAAAAAAAAATATTTACTCCTGTCCTTCTCGGTCGAATGGATGAGCACCGTATGACAGATTCGAGAAGAGTGCGGTAAATAATTTGGTTACACTAGAGCTGAAGTGGGGAAAAATTGCTTTTATAATAATTAGACTCTGTGCAATACGGAGCAGCGTCCATCATCGCTCTGACAAGTGGAAGTAACGAGATTAAAATTTTGCGATGACGCGACGTGGCAAGTTTGACAATAGCAAGCCTGGAACGAATATTTACATCAACGGAGCAAAAGAAAAAAAAAAGTCCAACATCAGCGAACCATCAAAGTGTGCCGGGTAATTTGTTTTGCTCACAGCAGGCTAATTGAATTGTCCTTGATAAAGCTGAAACACGAACAACTGTCATTTGCATAAATGGAGCTAAATGCGGTCAATTTCTTCGGACTGATTTCTACCCTTCGGGACGACGAGTAACTACTGGTGTATGTAAATACGCATTGCTACTGCTGCTGCTGCTGCAGTCGGACACGGGATTCAATGCATCATCATCACCATCATCATCATCATCGCCAGCATGGAGTATAGTAACCGGCAATCAACAGCAAGACGGAAGGTCACAAACGGTTCATAGGTCGGCGACATATGAGTTTGCGTTACCTCAGTGTATTTGTGGTGGCCAGTGGACTACATATTACCATAATCTGCGTCGATAAATCTCCCATTTCTGCAATGCAACACACACACACACACCGCACGCAGGAGGATACATTTTAGTGCCGCAGCACAGCGAGTGTGGGATCATTGTCATCGTTCGGAGTTCCCGTCCGCTTCCAGTTCGTAGCTCACTTTTGGTATCAATAATGCAAACTTAATTAAATTTGTTTTAATTAGTGCAGTAAAATATGCGAAGTCAGATTCTTTGGATTCCGGCGAGTACGAACGGTAAATAATGGACGGAGTGGAGTGCTGAGAGATAAAATTATGATCAGGTTATAAAATATTCGTGGCAGTTGTTGAAATTTGTTTTTCATATTTTCCGACATGAGAATAATTCTACTTCACCCAACCATGGGTTCAAAGGCAGATGGCTACCCGATTATGATTTGCTTGGTGTTGCTTCGAAATTTCCTCTCTATTATGTACTATTCCTATGTGACCTCAGCATCACGATCTCTACCAACATTTATCAGATATGATCAACTGGTATATAAGATAAAGTGTTAATTTTGGCTCTATTGGGAAGGGTGCCACACTATTTCATTAATTATTCGGCTTACGATTGATGGCCTGCGTATATATTAACATCAATATCTTTGCTTCGTTCCTAAGAACCGAAATAATAAGAAAAATGGCCTGAACATAGTACAATACTCGTGTTTGAGTAAAAACTCGAATTGAGTGCTCCAATTATCACCCTACCGTTTCAGCCAATGGGTTGAATAAAAACATCAGCCCAGCTCCAACCATCGGTTCCAACCGGGTAGGAGTGATAATAGAAACAGAGTTGCAAAAAAACGTAGAACAATAGATATGTCGATCATTACTGTGTCTATATTATTATTGCAGTAGATTTACAAAAAAATGTCCAACAAACTGTGATACATCACATTTCACATTAAATTTCTGATTGTGCACAATGAGTAAAAAACGACAACCAGTAATATAACGAATTTATAGTGGTTAGTAGTACCACTGGAAGATAGCACAGACCAGTATACTATCAGTATCTCTAGGCCTAGACAATATAGTCCACTGCAAACAGTATATCTCCGAGACTCAGCATGGATTTATGCCGAAGCGTTCAACATCCACGAATCTTCCTATGTGAAAGATTCCATGTCTGACGGCCTTCAAACTGACGTTATCTACACGGATCTTTTAGCTGCTATTGATAAGATTAATCACGCCATTGCAGTGGCAAAGTTGGATATACTTGGCTTTGGTACTAATATTCTCCATTGTATGCAATCGTATCTCAGTAAACGTCGTCTAGCAGTCAGTATAGGTAATTGTGTACCCGAAGAGTTCTTTGCTTCATCTGGTATTCCGCAAGGCAACCATCTCGATCCTTTGATTTTTCTCCTATAATTCAACGACGCCAACTTTTGTTTAGAATGACCACGGTTGTCTTTCGCTGACGACCTCAAGTTATACCACAGAATACTGATGACGCAGTTTTTCTTCAATGCCAATCAACGGTTCCCATCGAATTTTGCTGATTTGTTCAGTTCGCGCTTCGTCGATTGCTTTTGAACTACCCTCACCAGTTGCAAAGTTACGAAAGTCGTGGTTTGCTTATTGGACACGATACATTGCGGCGGTATCTATTCCGTGCTATGATGGCTACGGATATTTTCCCCAATCGAATTGACTGTCCCGAGCTTTTCAGTGCGATAAATATGAACATTCGCCCTCGTGCCCTTCGCAATAATACATTCCTCCGATTGTCTTTTCGCCGAACTAACTATGACTGACTAACTGAATATTATGTAACTGGCCTAACTAGTGATAGAACGGATTGTCGGAAAACTTTATTGAATTTTACACTGTAGGTGTCGCAACATCAGGGTAAACCCAACTTATTTCTATGCGGCAAAAAATCCGGTTATAAATTCATGAAACAAAGATCACGTTTTCGTAATTTGAACGATTCATGAAAACCGTGACCAAGTTCATGAAGTAATGCATAATAAATCTCGTATTCATGAAACTATTTGCGTTTCCAAAAAACTAGTTCGCCCCGAACAAATACATGGCGTTACATTCGAATGTGTGGTTAGGCTACTGTTGCTGTTCTCTGGGCATTTAGTTTAGTTTTTGTTATGATTCTTGTTCATAATTTAGGAATACACAGCCGACAGTCACACGATGTTCATGATTTTGGGAGCTTTTTCGCGGTTTTTGTGATTATCCATCACGTTACCGTGCTATTTTATTCATGAGTTTACTGTCGAATTTTTATGTCAGACTAGCGAGATTTATGTTCATGATTTGAGGATCTTAGTCGCGAATTTCTTAATTTCTATTCACGTTATCGACATAATCTAATCATGTGTAGAGTGATTCATGTTCATGATCTCAGCATCTTAGTCGCGATTTTTAATATTTTTATAACGAGTAATGCGATTTATGCTCATGATTTCAGGAACTTTGTCATAATTTTTGTAATTTTTATTCACGTTATCGTGATATTCTAGTCACGAGTAAAGATTTATGTTTATGATTTCAGGATCTTAATTGCGATTTTTGACATTTTTGTCAGTTGTGTGATTTATGTTCTTGATTTCAGGATCTTAGTCACAATTTTCGTAATTTCCGTTCGTGTTGTCGTGATATTTTATTCCAGAGCTGACATTCGAGTTTGACACGTGGAGTGATGGTACTCATGTTCATGATATCAGCAGTTTTATTCTGTGGGCAATATCACGAACACGATTTGTGGTGCTCTACGCAGTTTTCGTTATCTGTCCAGACATCACACTGAACCTTATCAAATGAATAACGATGTTCGAGGTTCTAATATTTTTCCTACAACTACTGCTCGTACCTATTACTGGTCGCTACCAGCTGGACATTTTATGAAAAAGTGCATGGAATAAAATGACTCTACGAATAATACCCCAATTTTTGTGAGAGTTCACGTGAAACTTTAATTACCAAGTTGCATAATGTTGAAAATGATTAGGAATACATTCTTAACATTACAAGCACTATAGGGTTGGAAATTTTTCATAAGAGATTTTTCTAACCCGAAGAGGCCTTAAGGTTAAAACCTCTATAATCGAAATAAAAAAATAAAAAAAATTACATGCATGCAAAATAGATCGTAAATGATGTACTAGGAATCATGAGCTAGTTTACGAATCAATGAATAATGTTTCATGAATTTGTGACCTTTTGACGAATGGTCAGACGTGACTATTATACTAGGTATCATGAACCAGTTCACGAATGCATTTTCACGAACGTGGATATTAAATCATGAATAATACATTAGTAATCATGAACCAGTTCACGAATACATGAGTAAAATTTTATAATTTTGAATACTATTTCACGGGCACACATGGTCAGTTGTGACTATTATACTTGGCATCATGATCAAGTTCACGAATACATTTGATACCGTTTACGGGATAGCGGCTGCTCTCAGCCCCCGAGAATGGTCGTTGTAGTTCCTGAAGAGACGTTCCGGGGTGGGCACGGAAGGCCTCCTTTTGGTTCTCGGGTCCCAGGGTCGTACATTGTTGTGAGAGGGTTTTCGGATCTGGTCGAAGGGTGTGGATTGAATTTATTTTTTTCTAGATTTATTCACTTACTCTGTAAATTGTTCAGCTTCCAAATTTGTGGCGGCGGGCGGATGGGCAGGGTAGGGCGTGGTGGTGCACTGGCGGTAATCTCTGGTGATGGCGATAGGGCAGATCGTTCCTCGCGTCAATCTTTCTGCTGCGGCGGGCCCTCGAGCTACGCGGTCGTCCTTGGCGTTCAGTGGGAGGAGCGATTAACGACACACGGTCGATGAAACCCGCGACGACGGCTTGCTATCTCTTTTACGGTTAGCCGTATCAGCACTAGCACTGATCAGGGTGAGACAGGCAATCTCTTCACTGGTCCTTGATAATTAGCCGGCGACTTCAGTCAAGCTGGCGACCAGGGCTAAACTAGCCGGTTTCACCACTTCTAGGCCACACTAACGAATTGAACTTGAACTTGCAGCTACTACGAACCTCCTCATTCAATTTCCTTCTGTTCCTTCTTGTACCAACCCATCCCAATGCAGCCAACCAGCCTCATAGCTGACTCCTGCCAGATTTTCCGAATTCCGCCCACTGAAGTTGTACCCACAAGGCTGACACGGTTTGGTTTTATTGTTTATATAATAATATTTACATCGGTATTAAACCATCCGCCAGATTAAACAAAATTGCATCTAAACTCAAAAAATATTTATTATTTGTAGCCGAGCGGTTACAACATGAATAAAATTTTATGATTTTTTTTAACTAATGCACGTGAATTTGATCGTCTCTAATATAGTAGGAATCATGAATTAGTTCACGAGGATTGTCTGAATTCATTAATAAAATTCTGAGTTTCATGAAACAGTTCACCAGAAAATATCCAGAATGAATTAGTGAATTATTGTTTCTAAATCTAAGAATATCATCATGAGTCAACCATTTGTTTTATGAATATTGTTCATAAAGCTGTGAAATAGTTCACGTACAGAAAATCGATTTGGTAATGCCATGGTGTGACTGAAGTTCACAAAATAAAATCAAATATTTTTACTAATAAAAGCGTTATGCGAGCGTTACTGAAGGGAGTTTTTTTTTTAATATTTACAAAACACACAATTTTTGTTCATGGTCCTGATTTCGTAACGTAAAAACGTGATTGTTCCAGAATTCATGGCTTTGGGATTTTGGGAAAAAATCGTGTAGCAGCGGAATGAAATTAGCAACAGGAAACGCATCACAGCAAGGTCAAGATGGTACTAAACCAATTCGGCGTCGCACAAACAAAGCCAACGATGTATTTTGGACTACAAGTATACAAAGTTCGGAAGGAAAAGAAACGTAGAAAGGCCATCACCAAAAGGCCGAAACGTCGGATAATAAGAAACCCTTGTTTTGATTTTTCAAAAGACAGCCGACTTCAAAATCTCCAACATAACAACCAGAACCCCTCTGACTAAATTCCCTCTGGAACTGGTACGCAACCAATAATTTTGTTTTTTACCCAAAAGAGGATTTTTTATTGCGATTATAGATGTTTTAACCTTAAAGTCATTCGCCTCTTCGGATTAGAAAAATCTCTTATGAAAAATTTCTAACCCTATGTGCGGGGTCGGGACTCGAACCCTGGTGTGCTGCGTACAAGGCAATCGATTTACCAACTATACTACGCCCATCCCCCTTAAAAGAGGTTAAATAATCCTTAACTTCACCCTATTGTGCTAAAAGGGATCGACCCCATTCATTTTGTCATTAATAATACTCTTTTTCCTGTTTATAGAGAAGCCCTGTGATCTTGAAAAAAAAATTAAAATTTTACAATGTAGCTTACATGTGCTAATTTCGAAATTTCAGTTCACGGTCAAACGATGAACTGGGAGCCACCTGGCTTAAATTTTTCATCTAAAAAAATCCCAGTGACCTCGACTGGGATTAAGTTTAGACACGCTGTCTATAAAATGCGGTTCTCCGAGGCCCGGGCATCTAATAAGTTTTTAGTTAGAAGTAGCTCCAATGAACAATAGTAACGATAAATTTAGTTGATTAATAATTAGAATTAATACAAAACTCTTCGAAAAACACTCATTTTAAGCTTTTTTACTAGTAAAAAGTCATTTAGTATTCTTAACTAAAAATATTTGTACATAAATCGGTAGAAAATTTTCTCTGCTTTTCAATGAAATCTTGGGAATAACGATATAAAACATATGTTTTGGACTAGGGTCTTTGAAGTACTTACAAGTCGACTACAAGAAATGTTTAACAATGAAATTACAAAGAAATGAAAAAAGAATAAATTATGCATCGTTTTAAAATACAACTTTTGGATAATAGGTATTATTATCATCATAATTCAGTTCATAATAAGCGGGCTGTAGGCAACGACAGAGATAACGAAAATTTACTGAATTGTTAAATTTGAAAAACAAGAATCCTTCCGACATGAATGCACCTCTTCGGTGTAAAATGTCGTTAATGAACAACAACAACAAAAACACATTTATTTAGAGGATTTACTGTTGGCTGTTTGGAAGCATTTGGATTGTATGACCGACGGCTCAGCGAAACTGTTTGTTAATTACTGATACCACAAATGTTCCTCTGCTAAGCACCAATAACTTCATTCTTTTAAATTTCGTTGCATTCATTTCCCATTCACCTCGACAAAACTTTCTTTTCGCGGCTACTGAAGCCCGCGTGATAGAGTTCGGTAATGAGAAGATATCTTTGACGACCGGTATCTCCCCAGGCTTAATGGAGGCCGATTTGAATATTTTTCCAATGGCAAATGCCGATTAGTCTCCGTTTTGATATATAAATTATATCCATCTAACACAACCGATCTCGGGATGATGTGCTGCTAACATCACCGATTTAAGCGTGATCCAATTAAACCACACTCGGTCGTGCGCGAAAACATATCTTATCTACGTACCCGCCCGGGAAGTAGACATTGATGGTGTATAATCTGACAGAGGCCTTGATTTCGAAGACACAAGGGTACTGTTAAAAACCGACGGCTCCTGGTATCGGAAATCTGGGAAACTAACAGCAATTTCCACATCGGACATCAATAACCACCCCCCCCCCCCCCACCCTTTTTTCAGTCCATGAATTTTTTCCAGGCTTTACACAATGCATTTGCTTTGTGTAAAACCTGGTTAACTTCCGACATAGATCTTCCTCAATTTTAACATTACTCGTTAGATTCCAGGAAACAGTATAGAGGAGCGTTTTGACGATCAAAATGTGTTATTCTTTCAATCGGATTATCCTTTACTCAGTTCCGGATATTGAAGTGGTCGCTTGTCAAGTCAGAATTAAAGGCAAAGACTTATTGGCATTGCTTCTTTATATATATCGTACCTCAGCGGGTTCTAGAAGACTTCAACTCCCACAGTATGGTTATGTTCACGATCACGATGATAACCGAATTATCTTACTGCATGATATTAGCAACAAATTTCAATATGTACATTATGAATACGGCAGACATGACACGACTTTCTACTCCAACAGCGCGGCCAAGTGCGTTAGATCTATCTTTGTACTCGACCTCGCAACAACTAGTACGCCCACGTTCACTATATCCAACAATCGAATCAAAACGATAAATTCTTCCGGTGGAAGCGTACACGGTTGTGGCTAGCTTGTTTCTCGACACTGCGATTAAAGGTCAGACGAAACGAGTACCCGACGCGCTCAACCGTGGACATTCTACCACAGCCGATATAGCTCAGCATTGTGCGCTAAAAGGCCCTACATAGTCCTTTTTGAACGTCGAATCGCCAGAATTTTTCCTAATATACACAACGACAGAAACGCAAATGAGAAACTTGATGAAAGCTGAAAAACGCGAATATTGGCACCGGTTCGTCGACGGATTAACGAGAAAAACTCTGTTTCGTCTAGTGGCTAGACACTAAGTTTTATATTCTATTCAATCTTATGTCGAAAGTGTTCCATGTAGATCACCACCAGCTTTTTTCTGCAATTTTCGACTACCAATTCCCCCTCGCAAAGAGGCCAGGGATAGGAAAAAATACGTTTTACAATTCTTTCAAATACGGCCTGTTATCAACATTTTCATTATAACAGGTGTGCTAACATACCAACAAAAATAAGAGAATAATTCATGTTTTTATAGGATTGTGAATGTTTTCGAAACCAGCATAGCGTAGAATTCAACCACAACCATTATTTGAAATTTAATCCAAGTTTCTCATTTTTTCCATTTTTTAATCATTCATAGATTTTTTTTAATTTTGTTAAAATTTCATTGATCTATTTTTTCAAGGTGTGGATTATTTTTGTATTTCTACAATTTTAAAAATCTGCCTTTTTTATCTATTTCCGTACTTTTATTTTTTCCATCTTTTTACATTCCTTACTTTTGCTTTTTTTCTATTGTTATCATTATCTCTTACTTTAATTTATAGTTCTCTCTCTGTTATTTCATTTTATTCGCAATTTTTCGAGAATATTCTGCTTTCTTTATTTTATTTTTCTTATTGTTTCATATTTTAATACCCTGTTCTGTGTTTGTTTCCTTTGTCATTCCATCTAATTTTTAGAATTTGTCTATTTACTACATTTATTCTTATAATAGCCTTTTTCTATTTCCCTTTTTTCTTTTTTTTGCATTTCCAAAAGCAATTTCACTTATTCAAATTCAATTCCAATATGTCTTATTGTTTAATTTTTTACCTTTCTCCTATTTTCTTCCTTATTTCTAGTTTTTAGCTTTTCGTTTTCCGTAGTTTTATTTTTTCCCATTGTTCATTTAATATAATTTTATTTATTGTTTATACGTTTTTCTTAAGATTTAATTCGTTATTGTTATTTCTTCATTGTTTCCATTTAACCTATTTTGAAACTACTTTTTCTGTTGACCATTTTCCTATACGTTTACATTGATTTTTTTTTCCTAAAAAACATTTGATTTATCTTTTTTGACACTATGCGCACTTGTTCTTCACTTTACGTTTAGTTCGTTGTTTGAATTCGTTTCAAATTTCATTTCTTGTGTTTTTTCAGTTCTTTAAATAATTTAATCCATTTTATTCATTTTCTTCGTGTTGGCTTTTTCTATTATTTTTTGTTTTCCATTTTGTCTGTTTGCTCCGTTTTTGTTCAATACTTCCAATTTTCTTTACTTTTTCGTCTTTTCATCATTCCATTTTTTATAAATTTTACGGTTCGTCCATTTTTTTAAATTTCTCTATGGTTATTTTATTCTTGTCTTTTATATATACTCCTCTAATTTTATGCATTCTTAACGTTTTATTTACTTTTTCTATTGCTTTAAATATTACTTGTTTTTTTTGTTAAATAAATTTTATTATTCTTGATTTATCGAGTTTTTCAGCTTTATGCAATTTTTATATTAATGTTTGTATTCTTTTTAGTAGTTTTTTTTTTCATTTTCATTGATTCTTGAAATTTTTCTTACCTTCATATCGATTTTTCATCATTTTCACCATTTGTGCAATAATGTTCGACTTCTTTAATCTTCGCAATATGTTTTTCTTGTTTCCTGTTTTCTTTTATCTATTTTTTATAGGTTTTATTTTGGTTTTTCTCGATTTAACATTTTTTGATTGACATTGACATTAATTTGTTTATTTGGTTGATTTTGTTGTTTTTAGCTCTTTTGAACATTCTTTTAATATTTAGTTTTCCTATTGGTTTTTTATCTTTTGCCGTTGGTCGCCGTTTAGCTATTTTCATTTTTTGCATATACTACATTTTCAATCTTTCCATTTCCTTACTTTTATAAATACTATTGACTAAAATGGCGCTTCTCAAAGTCACCAAAACTGTCGAAGCTGAATTAAAAAACTCCCAAAGTATAAAAACTCTACTTTTTGTTCCTTCATTGGCACTACAAACAACTAGAGCTAAAAACTAGTATATAAATATAAAATTTCAGTGTACTATACATAGTATCAGTGAACTCCAATGGATTTCAAACATTAACTTTTGTATGCGCAGGCAATACATAGTAGTAGGGGCCCGTACGTTGGACCCCGGGCCCGTATTTTCTCTCTGCGGCCCTGGTAAAGGCGATCATAAAAGAGGCCGTGCTACAAATATTCTCGCCACAAAACTGATGGTTTTAAATTTACCTATCAACGACCATGCCCGCACCATTACTGCGTGCTTTACCTGAAAAATCATGCTAGATTACCTTAGTATGAGTTCTTTCACATTGCTCCATTCCAGGTAATGAGAAGGCGGATACTTAAATTAGAATTTTAATGAGAAGGACACTTAGGCATTATAAGGCAATATTTATGGAAGTTCGCGTAGCTTCAACGAGTTTTTGAGAATTTCTTGCCAGAGATTGCTCGAAAAGTGACAAATTTCGTGGGACAATGGAAGCTTAGGAATCTCAAATGTATCAACAAACCTTGGATCAAAGAGACGGACGAAAACTGTAACTTCATTCGGGTGTTATCTCGGGACATGTTCAATCGTTATACGTTGAATACGCATTTGTCTCTGTGCTTGTGATGCAGGTTATCGCGACATTAACCACGTTGTCTGGTCGTGCGCCTAGTGTTCTAGCACCAGATCTCCGTTAAACGAATCCCTTCGGTCTCATTCCAGTCCAAGAAGCGCTGGCTATCCTAGATCTCCGCTGTATGTCTCTCATATACATATTTTTAAACAAGATAAATATCCAAATTTTGTTGTCTTCTCTTTTGGTTGATATTCTAACAGCTACCACGATATAGTCATCGCTAAAATGAAGAAATTTGGCATCAACGGGAGCTCGTGTATTTCTTTCGATCCTACCACAGATCGAGAGGTAATGGATGTCATTGAAAATTGCCATGCCTCCACATTTACGCCAGGAATAACCCAGGGAGGCTACTTGGGACCGTTGATGTTTCTGCTTTACTTCAATGATGTGTGTTTTGTGCTGAAGATTCCTCGTCGGTCTTTCATAGACTATTCTAAAATCTTCTTGCGGTTTGCGCTGTTCCAAGTTGTGCGTGTAAATGCGAAGAAGTGTTAAGTGATCAAATTCTCGAGACCATCACAAAATTTATTATGATTGCTGAAAATCTGTGGATAATTTCGCCAGCGACGGTAGGGGGGTTGTGGATAGGTGCCGGTAGGTTTTTACGCGGTCTATGGTATAGAGTGATATGGTCACCCTATACTGTAGTCTGCCATGCATTGTCAGCCTTTTGATGCATGCTTGTTTGTATCCCTGGTACAGTTCGTGATCCATGCGTCTGTAATGTTCCCCGATTTCCATTATGTCGCCGAATATTTAACGCGAAATAGTTCGAACACATTGAGTCTGTCTTCTTCAACGATCATGCCTCATAGCTGCTGGATTTTTAAAATTTTGACTATAGAGGTTTTAAGCTTAAGGTCATTCGTCTCTTAAGAAAAATCTTAAAACCCTATGTGCGGGCTTGGAACTCACGTGAGCTGCGCACAAGGTAATCGATTTTCCAACTGCGCTATGCCCGCCCCTAATGCTGTTGGAACAATAGGGTGGCATTTATTTCTGCGACGTTGTAAGTGGGACCATACTATCACGTGCCTCAACACGAGCTCTGCGCTCGACTTCAATGATGCCGATGGAGACCGCTAAGCCAGCAAGATGTTTTGTGTTCGTATCGCATCTTCGAGTGCTATGTATGTTGAACAAAACAAGTAAGTGCCATCAACATTCAACGTCAACAACGACTCAGAAAAATATCCAGGATTTGTCGCAAGATCCGCCGACGATCGTCTGGCTCAAGTCCGCTGGATTTAGCTATCGGACGCAGTCTGCTAAACAGAACACGGGAGAGTAGCTAATCGACGGTATACTCTTTAGTTTCGGGTTCGTTTGATGGTCATGTCTCTAATACCCATTTCGGGGCTCGCTATAGGTGTTAATACGCCAACGTGTTTATTATCTTCTAGTAGCGTACAATCAGTGCTAGTCATGAAAGCTCTGATCGACAATAGTTAGAGAAGCTTTAGCTGAAACGTGCAGCAACCATGAATCTACGCTTTGTACAGGAAGCAAAAGGTTCTATAACTTTGGTTCAATAACTATATTTCTATAAAGTAAATTTCAATGCTAAAAAGTTTCTTACTTACGTTGTCTCCAACAACGCCGATATGAAAAATCCATCTACAATACCTCTTGCATGCAAGCTCAATCAGATTGTAAGTATAGCGGATGAGAAAAACGTTTGTTTTTGCCGCACATGTAATAATCCCCTTCTGATGATTTCGAAAGGAGGCTGTGTCGTACTGAGCCGGGAATGGGTTTCCACTCATAATCAACAGTGATTCAATCGCCAATCACATCATCTGGGGTAGCTCGATGCGGGAAGTCACCCAACATTTGTACGGTATTGACTAAGAGATATTAGATATGACTCTCTGCTCTGACAGTATCACGTATAAGTTGGCGTACTGACTCCTGTCAGTTGCGTCAATTGCGTATCCGAATTTCTGGTTCCCAATGCACGGTCGAAGGGAACAATAACTTACGGATTTGCCATTGTGGTAAACAGTTATTGGTCTCGTCAGTAGGATTTGTGATTCCTTTGGCAGCGAAGAATACAGGTTGTTTTGTTATCGAAAATCTATGGAAATTCAAATCGATAATTACCAAATCAAAATCACCAAATCTATTCTCTGGGAATTATTACTAGCGTTATTCTATGTTTAATGAGAAAGTTCAATATTTATTCAATTTTATTTCGAACGAGACTAAATTCTAAATGCTGTTCGATTCGATACTAAACCATCGACACAATTCAATTGATCATATCAACCATGTGTAATCGAAGACAATACTATTTCACGCCCTATTCTCAAACAAAAACCAGGATATGTTGTCAATACCCAATCAATTCAATTTAAACAATAGCGTAAAGCTTCTGAGCCCAACCGCTCCAGGACCGACCAACAATGGCGTGTGCACCCACACTTCCTTCCATCTCAATCGGTTCTAAATTATAAATTTATCGCCTTCCAATTCAAATGAAGCAATTCGGGGGGCCTACTTCGATTGTGGTTTAAATGTTCTCCCTCGGACTACGACGCTACGCTACGGACACATTCCGATTGTTTGCCCGCTATTCACGCATAAGTACGTGTCACAAGCTAGCTGGTAACCGGTGTTCGAATCGTGGAAAAGCCATTTCATACATAATTTATCCCACCAGCATCATACGCGCTGCGACGTAGGTGTGGGAGGGGAATTCTGGGCAAACATGTGCTAAACTTCTATGCCCACGGCCTACTGATTGAGACGAGCGTTTGCGTTGGCGAAACCAGTGCTGGATACGTTTTGTTAGCGTTGCTATGGTTTTCCATGGTCGTGACCATCGTCTTCCGGCAAACCGGCATGTGAATATTTATTTCCAATATCAATGTAGCTGTCAGTGTATCGAAATTTTCATGCGGTTACTCGGTTGATTGGCACCGCGTTTGCCAGGTTCGGTAGTGGCGAAATGGTGTGCTAAAGATCAGTGAAGTAAAAAAGAAAATACTCGAAGTTACGAAGGCAGAGAGATAGTCACCCGAGGCTAGGAAACAGTCCAAACCACGCAGGAATTTGATTTTATTTCGGTGGTATTTGTATTTGTTCTAGTATTGCGTCAGCCTTATAGAATCTGAATAATATTCCAATAAATGTCATCGAGTTTTCTTCTTCCATTTCGATTATATTTTCCTCGTTAACATTTTATTGTAATGAAAATCAATCTAATGTACACCTTCTTGACATTTCTGTTTTTTCCCCGTAGAAATGCCGCGCCCAACCGCCCACCACCAGGACGAGTTCAAGCAATGACCGATGAAAGTCCTCCCCGTCGTCTATCGCAAATCTTTGACCCTCTGACGAGTCTGAGCGATCTCGAGCAGATCCAGCAGCAAATTCAACAGCACCAGCAACACCTCCAACAGCACCAACAACAACAGCAGCAAAGTCATTACAAATATGGTCCGGGAGCTCCGTCCTCGGTTGTACTCCAGCATCGACAATCCGGTGGTGGTTACAACAGTTACAACAACACAGCCTCCTCGTCGACATCGCTATCATCGGTCTCGAATCAAAGTGCCAAGCTGAGCTCGAGTAGCTCCACCAGCAGTTACGTGGGAGGACCTCCGCCCGGACTAAGCCGGATAGTGATGGGTTCCCGGTCAACCCCGAACAGTCCGCGGTTGGTAGCGCGTCGTGGCACGGGTTCAAGTGGTGCCCCGCCGGCAGGTAGCAACCGACCACCGATGGTTCCTCCACGGGTACCGAACGCTGCCATCATTGCTAATCCTTCGCTGGTCGCCCTGGACTCGGACGCTCCGTGGCCGGCTTTCGGCAGCCTTACCGACAATCTCGATGTACATCAGGTGAACAATTATCAGCAGGGGCTTCCGGAGGTAGGGCATGGGGTGGGGGGATTTGTAATTTACCGACCGGCGATGGCTTAATTTTACCCCTGGTTTTCCGATTGCAGATTAATTGGCAGGAACGATGCCTGGAACTGCAGCTGGAGTTGCATCGTTCGCGAAATCAGGCCGGACGGGTGCGGGATATGCTGCGTGAAAAGGTAAGTGAGTAATTTACGGTTACGTTTTGCGGATTTGCTTAAACATGCGTTGATTATAGTTGGCCATGATGAGCCGGCAAATCGGTTCGAGTCGGTTTCAGCTAGAGCAGCGGGTATTAGTTGAGCTTTCGGTTAACAGAGTGCGCACTAACGTCGAGATAGGGGACATTTTATTGCGAATTGGTTTGGGAAAATTGTGGAAATTAAACCAAAGAGAACTATGAATCGTTTCAGTCTTTTTATGAGCTTATATTGCCATTGAAACAATAACAAGGATCAAATTAATATAAAAGGCATGTTTACTTTTCCAGTTGTTTGCTTATTTATTCATACATTGTACTTTTTGCCCCGAAAGTTACAGCTTTGAATAACCAACTCACCAACCGCTATTCCTACCTGTGGTGAAAACAATTCTCGCAAACATCAGCAACCCGAAAACTGCTCATTCAATGGGAGCATGACAGCTCCCAGCCACGGCATGCTTTGTTTTATTTTTTTTTCTACCCTTCTACCCCAATCCGTTCTGTTGGAAGTAAACCATCAAGAGGCGTTTAATTAAATATTAATCTGCCATCATTTCGCTGCATGGACCTGTCAGTTGCCTGCTTTTTTCCCTCCTGCTTCTGGTTCTATTCGGAACGGTTTCGGATTCGGTGCAGTCCTGTACCTCGCAAGGAAACCCCGGCGAAAGCGAGTGGAAAATCCTGAAATCAGCGTAGAATATTAATGTGGTAGATTTTCCCCCATCGGAGGAGTTCCATTCCGCAGTAAGGATTATTGCAGGATAAGTGATATGATGATAAAATGCATTCGGAATGTAATCGTTTGGTGGTTTGAGCATGCGAAACTGTCTTGCGGGATTACGACCCCATGACGGGTTTGACGCGGGCACGAAGGTGATGAGATTAGAGGTGTTAGTTGAATTCCCCGCAGGAGGGGGTGTGATGTGAATTATTAGAACCGTATTGCTCCACACAGGGGAGGCTTTTCTTCGACCGGGGCCAAAGTGCCGAAATGAGTTAATTACACTCAAATGCCATTAGAAAATCACTTCGAGCGTGTAATTGTACGTCTGCTAATGGCGATCGGTTACTTTAGCAACGTGCTGCAGAACGATGATCCTGCTGAACCCAAACAGGCGACTGTAATTTCCTCTTTCGCTTTCGCTCGGTGGTCAGCCTGTCATCAGCCCTCCGGCGGGGCTGAGTTCGGAATGGTTTCAGCAATGCGCTCTTGGTTTTGTTTTTTACGACTGGTCCCTTCATTTCCGGCGATAAATGAAACGGGGTACTGATAGCGACCCGGACCGGGTAGATTGGCTGTGGGATGATTGCCCACTTTCAGTGCCAATCGATGTTCGATTTAGATTGAAACAAGATTTGATTATAGTTTGGGACTCGGACTCGGTTGTAGTTTTTTTGGTTGGGAGTTTTTAGTAAAGATGCAAAGTCAAAATCAGGTCCTGCTGTCACGCAGCAAGCTGGGGCTAAATCATTGCCGCCAGTATTTTCATTTCAAGCTGACGCTAGGCTACTTCGATTGATTTTTTTTTATTGGAAACCCGTTCCAATGAAACTCATAATAAATTTGTTACACTGTTACAAAACCATGACATGAGTCATGATAATGAGTTCAAAACTGATTATGAAATCGGGAATTAATTATTTCACTGCCTACTAGATTGTGACAGTCATAAAAATTAACCGTTCGTTCATTATCGCCCTCCAGAGCATCCAGCTGGCGAGTGGCTAATTGAAAACTGATTATGGAAAACGCGCACTTCGCCTTCGTTCTCAATATCCTCACCTATTTCCGCCGAGCAGCAGCCGTAGGTACACGGAATGGGTGGACGAGGGGCCTAGTAAATGAACGGCGCCTTTCGGTAATAACATGGCGAGCTCGCGCGCGCGAGAGGGCGGTGTCCTTTTCAGTTCTAGAGCGTCTAATTAGCCTTCATTGTGATGCTGCTTAGCTTGGTTTCGCACGGTGGTGAACTTAGTGTTTGGTCCCTTTGTTCTTGTTAAATGGAAATGCGACGGTGGCGGCGGCGGTGAGGGGGATCGTGATTCCTTTGAGTTTAACTTTCTAATTAATGACATGGCGAATCGCATTTTGCATCAGTGAAATTGAAATGAAATGTTATGCTCGATCTTTGAACTGTCGAGCGGTTAGGGGAAAATTGAAATTTAAACGGTGATCGAAAGCTGTAATCGGTTTCTGAAAATGGAATACATTTAAGGGTTTAGTATATAGTTTCTATCTCATAGTTTTTGGAAAATGGGAGTGTGAGATTTCGAATGTATATAAATTTTGTAGCATTGAATTGAACTACTTATTTTTTGCACAATTTCCCCAATCGTTGAATCTAGTAGCCCGGTTAGTGGTTAAAACACTCGAATGAGACACGACTCGTGCTTGTCTACTTGGATTCGAATCAGCGTAGCAAACTGTAGCAGATAGCAAATTCTTTATTTAGTGGCTTTTTTAGTTTGACAACCCAGAAACGAATGCAGATTAGTTGTTTCAAATAAACGTTTTTGATGGAACTGAGGTGAGTTTTCGTTTAACAGCGCTGGTGTAAGCGATCCATAAATATACTTCAAGTATGAACCAAATCCGATTTTCTGGTAATTGGCTGTTTGACAGCAGTTAGGACCGAAACCGAATAAGCTCTTCTAGACAGAAACTAGATAGATTATAACTTGTAAATGATAATGACCCTTTACAGATTTAATTACAAACATGTGAAGATTTTTTCAGAATACTGAGCAAAATTTTATCAATCTCTTAAAAAGTATTCCGTCCGATCTCTTTGTAGTACTATAACGCAATCACGAGCAGACTACAATCTTGAGAAGGATTCTACTAGAATTTCGGAAAAAAATTCCATTAGAACTTGAACTGTCGAGCGTTTGGGGGAAAATTGAAATTTAATCGTTGATGGAAAACTGTAATCGGTTTCTTAAAGTAGAATACTTCCAATGGATCGGTATAGGGACTTCATTCCAAAAGTACGAAAAAATAGGAGTGTAAGATTTCGAACATATATAACTTTTCTTGTACTGAATAGAACTACTCATTTTTCAGTATTCAGTGTAAAAAATTGTTGCCAATTTTGCATTATAATTTACATTTATAACGCAAAAAACTGATTTTAAAAAAAATCTGAAATAATATTGTTTTGTTTTAAAAATTGTGAAAAAGTAAAAATTCCAGCGCATCTTGGGCAGAGCCGTCAATATGAAGCACCAATCGAAAATCAAAATTGAGCAAGTCATAACTATCGACTGGTGGAGTATTTGTTTGTACATACCGTCAGATGTTGCTTGCTACTTGAACTAGACGTCGATGACGATATACAGAGAAAATGGTTGGTGTTTGGCTATCGTAAAAATGAATAATTTGTTTCGTCCAATACATGATTTTTTCTTGTTGCAGAACCAATTCTTTTCCTGACATCAAAATCATTTCTAGATTGGCCGTACTGTGGCGCTGTTATATTTAGTATTACGACCCTTGCTAGCGACTCCTGGATCCTGCTTTAACATTGAGCATGTTTGCATCTCTTCTCTTTCATGTACAAGCCGCACCTGTATTGGAAAATTTTCTAATATAAAAGCCGCGTGGGCTGGTTCCTCTGTACGTCAACTATGTTGATTTCTTGTATGAAATACAATGTTCATCTTATTTGAAAATTGGCGGTAATGAGACAGGACAGATCGTTCGGATCCTCGGAAAGCGGTGTATCAACAGTCGAGAGTTCATTGCAGCTTCGCTTTCCGACCGAACTGTGCTCAAGCCCTCAAGACTCTTCAGTAGCGACAGAGAAGCCATTGTTGTTTGTCTGTGATTCTTTAATACACGCAATTTCCAACGTAAAGAGATTTGAAGACATGGTAGAGATGGGAAAATTGATTTAGTTTCGAGAACGAGTCGACTCTTTTAACCGATTTGGTGCCTTTTGGACAGACTCATCTGTAATTTTCACGCAGATATGCCGGAACGACGTTCGAAGTATCACTCAGATATTTTACATCGAAGGAATAAGGTATTCAAACGAAGTATCCATGTAGCCATGAGCGGCAGGCGATTCTTAAGGACATTATACAAGCGAGCCACAACATAACTCCTACGCCACACATACCCCTCTGCCCTGCGTAACCATGTATCTGACATGAGCAACTATAAAAATACGTTTTTCAACACACTAACCGGTGAAATTGCTGCTTGAGGAAGCTAGAACGTTTTCCTATACAATCAACTCGAGTTTTTGACGGAATACCATCTGTAGTTCTTATTTTGTGCGAAAATATCACCCCTCTTCATTTGAGGTTTCTTTACTAATCACTCTTATTTTTCTTCTTCTCATTTTCGTTGCACTTTTTCAAATGCACTTTAATCACACACCACTGCAGAAACACCCGCGAAACTTTAATCGTTTACTAACAAAACTTCAAATTTTCTGTCATTGTGCAGATGACCGAAGGAAAATGTCCGAAAGCTCTTATTTGTGCGTTTGAATTTTCACCTCAAATCCCTTTTTTTCTCAATGAAAACAATCGAATGGGTGCCTAGCAACAAGCGTGCGTTCCCGGCTTCCACATATCTTCACCTCACCGTTTTTAGGTTGAACTCGAGTGATCCTAGTAGACGGTGACATCCTCGAATTTTTTCGAGGGGATTACCTTTTTGTCACCCTCGCCCTCCCCAATTCTTCCTATCATAAAGTCACTCGCATCGCAAGCGACTGCGAATTTTTTCGAATAATCAGAAATTGCCAAAACTGGCGCAGAAATTAGATACAACTTGAGAGTAGGAAAAGATTTCTCGCATTCGTTCGTCAACCGAAACTTCGTGTTTGTTTTACGAGCAGAGCGGACTTGTATTACTTTGAGAATTTACTGAATGTATGGTCCAACCTGATATTTTCTTGTTCGTTGTCTGTTGTGATCCGTGTACAACGAGTAACGACTCCGGAATTTCTTCTTAAAGGAAACATTTTGTTCTTTTTTCTAAGATTATGTGAAGTGTGCTCGATTTGTAAATAAAATTTCAGGAGAAGCAAAAATCTGCATCTATAAATTCTGATGAAATGAATTTGCCCCAAAAGATAACAAACATGTATCCAAAACTCGAAGAGCTTTTTATCTTTTTCAATCATCTTTCTTTTAATGCTGATAAAGACAAATAGGATTCTCAACCCAAAATGGCAATAAAATCCGTCGTTTATTACAATGACTCGAACTGTCTACTTTAGTTCATTCAAATATAACGCTTTGAATTTAAAACAATTGTATTTTACCAGGCAGGATAAGATCAGGAAAAAGGGTCATTCTAGCTTACATTAGCTATCCCCTAGAGCAGCGGTTCTCAACCTTTTTCGTACCACGGACCCCTTAGAAATCACCCTGGGTAGCTGCGGACCCCCGCGGATAAACTTCGATTTTGTATGCTATCAAGATGTTATTCCTAGTTTGTTAGGAAACAAGACTTGAAATTTCAATCTGCACTCGGAAAATATATTTTTCTTCGCGGACCCCCAGCGACGACTTCACGGCCCCCTAGGGATCCGCGGACCCCAGATTGAGAATCACTGCCCTAGAGAGAGAAAAAAAATGAAAAAGGCATGATAAAATCCGTTACTACATTAATCGACATCTTGAAAAGGTACAAGATTATCGAATAAATTTGGTCAACACCATTCATAAAGTGTCATTTTCGCCCAAGACCCATAGAAATCTGAAAATATTTTTTTTTTCTATTGAGAATGGGACTTTGTATACATTGAAATTTATCTGAATTTACTGTTCATTTGAACCTAACATTTTTTTGTAAGTCCCTGTTAATCGACTTCTTAATCCATAGGCAAAAACACCTACAAACTGATAAAACTTTAATAACTTTCTCGGGTGATTTTATATCGATTTATAGTATTCTACAAAGTTGTAGACAATTAGATTGTTCATCAGATTCTAACTTTTAGTATTTTTTGAATGTCTATAGTACCAATTAGTAGCAAAATTGCGACTGAATTTCATTAAAAAACTTAAGTTTTCAACCAAAAAACTTCAAAATAAAAAGTTGTTCTAGACCCTCCGACAGAATATTTTAATTTTACTTTCAAATGAACGGGAAAAGTCCATTCTTTCATATCCCAAAGTTTGACAGACGCCGAATTTTTTTTTGAATAAAGTTGTTCTACAAAGACACCGTTCCAGATACCTTGCGGGTTTGAATCGAACGTTTGAAAAGGACAAAGTAGATCTAACAACACGAAGGGTATCAACACTTCTTAACTTGTGAGGCATATTGTGATTCCGGTTTCCGAACAGAACAATGTACAACCAAGAGCCAAAAAATTACTCATATTGTTTGATACACAAGGATTATATGGTACAAATGAAAATAGAATATTTTCTTTATGGACTTATTTTTTTAAACTTGTTTTATGATATTACGTAAGAAAGGATCAGATAAGAATTTGTAAGATATTTTGAAACTCCCCCTCCCCCCATATGCCCTTACGTAATTAGTGTATGACCCCTAAGAAGAATCCTCTATCGATTTTAGGCGGTATAATCAACTTTGTTGATGGATTAGCAGAGAAACTGCTGCAGATTTATTTGTTTGTTCCGTGCGGGTGCTGCCGAAACAATTTCTTGTGCTATGCTATTTCACAAATTTACCTCTTGTGAAGGTGTAGCGGCGGAGGGTCGGCGGTAATCCCATACGCTCGGAGAAATGTTCCGATGGTTGTTTCGGAATATTTTAATATAGCCGTTACAAAACAAGAAAATATAGAATTTGTTTATTTAATGAGCGAATGTCTGATATCTGATCCTTCACAAGCCATTACTGGAGGCACATGCATTAATCTCGTGTTTGTCACAAACTTAAATCCGAGTATATATTTCTTTTTTTTTCATATCACCAACCAGAACTTTGTTTAATAGATCCTGTGGTTTTATTTGTAATGCGCAGCGGCGTAGCCAGGGAGGGGGGTTTGGGAGTTTAACACCCAACCTCAAACCCAAATTTGTTGGATTGACGAAAAAATTGATGTTGATTAATTTTTTAATTATTGCACAATTGTATATTGTCTGATCAGTAAACCTATTGTTTTAACCATCATGGGGGCTTTTAGAAAATTGTGGGAATTGGATCTTGTAACTGATCTCTTAGCCGAGGTCCCATAGTTGTCAAATTATCATGAGCTCTTTTTGAAGAGATGGTGCGAAATATGGATTTGTGACACATTGTTTCCTTGACAAATTTCCTATAAAAATAAGATACCGACAAATCTTCATTGAAGAATACCTTCAAAAGACTTTTTGAGGTCTGATGAAGATCTGACACTAGCTTTGTACTACTTTTGCTTTCCTAAACAGTGGTAAATATTTGAACACTCCAGAACTTCACTCTGTCAGAAAAGATAGGGCCATCGGAAGATAAAACTTTGTTAAATCGCACTCCTGGTCCTTTCTTCAAAATCGTCCAGTGCAGTACTCTAGGTCACTCTTTCGAGCTTGAGCTGCCCATATGGTAGTTGGTCTTTGTCAGTATTGCTCTTCTCCCATCCATTCCACAGTGGAAGAAATCCGACCAAAAAGGCAATTTATTGGAAGCCGCTGAAAAAGTATGACAATATATA
This sequence comes from Topomyia yanbarensis, assembly GCF_030247195.1. NCBI lineage: Eukaryota > Metazoa > Arthropoda > Insecta > Diptera > Culicidae > Topomyia > Topomyia yanbarensis. The sequence goes on from NC_080671.1 coordinate 457,600,370, forward strand.
CACCAAAAGTTGTGGAATTTTTTAGAAAATGAAATGCTATCAAATTTGTTCACCGCACGCACCTGAGGCCGGCGATATAGGACTTTGAAGATCTGGAACATTACCGGTTTTCATCAAATCAGGCGCCCAATCAGAAGCTGCTGCGAAAATACTAAAAACTATATATCGAAAGTTTTGAAAAACTCCAGCAATCAAAACGCAATAAGCATTTGAAGCTGGAATACATTTTACTGGGAGCGTTTGGAGCTGGAGTGCATTTTGCTCCTAATTCACTTTGGAAATTTGGAAGCCGCAGAACAAGTACAAACTATTTAACGATCAAAACGCATAAAGTTTTTAACGCATAATCAACTCTTATTTTATAGGTTTGAAAGATCGTGATCGGACCGTAGATTGTGGGGAATATTCATACGAACAATTCCTCCAACGACACCCTGTGATATAATCGATGGTTTCCCGCATAAATGTGTATCATATACCAACCATTGCATTAAACGTCTCAAAACCGTTTTCAATATAGTTTGTTCAACAATAGATTAATCATTGCCTGGTACAAGATCGAACATGACCAGTGTCGTTTTTCCATACTCGACCATACAAACAACGGGTTGTTAAGAACAGTCACTGCCCTTACCACTACGGAAACTGAAGCGAGAGCGACTCGAGGTCCGATGAAGAATACCATCCGCCAATCCGACCTACTAGACTGAGGCGCTAATTTGCTTCACTGATCTCCCGTTTGCCCGAAAGTTGCAAGTTTTGCTCATCTCTCCCGGTCACCATCTACGCCTTCTCTCCCCTGTCCTTGATACAACTGCTGCTACACCGATTTTGAAAATTAGCCCTCCTCTGAATATCTTGACCAAGCATAAGTCTCCGATAAAAAATCAAATTTGCATTCCGTTTTAAAATTTTTCACAACAAAATCTTTTGCCCCCTCTCTTGTATATAGAATCTTATTGCTAGTCTTAAGATAGTTGTAAAATTTTTCGCTTTCATAAAAATAATATTTCAACATTGTAACCTCCTAGTTTTAAGATATCCAAAATGTTAAAACGAAAGAATTTGGTACCGCCAAGCTAACGCATTTGTGCCTATCAAATAAACGAAATGAGCAATAAAAAAGAACAGTCACCATATCAAAATGTGCTGTTTTTCATATACATTTTGACAACATACCATTCATGAACCATACAGATTATGATGACATGCATATTTTAGATCTAGCGATGCATAAAATATTTGGTGGAGAAAAGAAAACTTCCCTTTCATCTTTTCAATTCTATCGATGGATGAAATTTTATTTTGTTACGCGTCATCTTCTGAAGAAAGCTTCGTTGACACTAAGTGGTCTGACGCGTTATCCAATTGAGCTATCGCTGTATTATTGGAAGACGAGGATTTTTGACCATGTTAAACTACAGATTTTTGGAGTAGCGTAAACTGATATACGAATAACAAAGACCACCTAGAGCAACCTCTGGCACAAAAGTAGAATGTAGTATACAAATGTTTTTTTTTTATTTCAATTATAGAGGTTTTAACCTTAAGGTCATTCGCCTCTTCGGGTTAGAAAAATCTCTTGGGAAAAATTTCTAACCCTATGTGCGGGGTCGGGACTCGAACCCAGGTGCGCTGCGTACAAGGCAATCGATTTACCAATACGCTACGCCCACTCCCCTATTCAAATGTTCAATATAGTATACGCGGATAGTATTGGAAATGGTAACTAAATAAGTATGGTAGTATAATAGTTGAATTATAATGATGGAATATATCAGTAGTTTTCCCTATATGGTGAGTATTATATGAATAGTTAGGAAATGGTTACGAAGTTTTCTGGAATGGTATTTATTTATACGGGTTGGCCTCTAATGAATTATGTTTACGTTTTTGGCGTTTCCGACCACTGTGTGTTGCCACTTGGTTAAGTCTTCCCATAAAATCTTGGTCATGTCTCCCCAACATTTCTTCATTGAACGCAAATTTTAGTAGTAACTAATCCAATATTACGATTTATGTAAAATCATTTCACTACTTCATAAGTAATAACATGATATGAGGTCTATAAAAAATAATATACCGAAATAAATACATAAAGTTTGATTTAAGAAATACATCATTAAACGCACATTTATTGATTATAGAATATTTTCTATGATGAAAGGATTTTCCATTTCAAACTTTTAAAAAAACCTTAAGGGATCGAAACAAATATAAAAGGATTTTTTTAAATTTAAGTGCCAAATAGAATACGTTACGATTGCACACTGATAAATAGCAATAACAATAACAATTAGTCCTCATCTCTCATCGTTATCCCATTAAAAAGAGTTCTAACTAATAAATTTTGAGGTGATGATTTGATTTGATGATACAGCAGTAAAATACATTATTGTTTTGCTGCTGTACTCCAACTGCTCGGTGAAGGTGTAGCGCAGTAAAGTTTGTCCTCTCGCTGTGTACACTGTTCTCTGCACATTCAAAGAGAAAGGGCCGCCCACGAAAGCGTTGATGCCGGTCGTGGCGTAAATGAACCGCATTCATTGTCGTTGTTTGTGATTAAAACTATTAAAAAGTTTAAAATAAGGAAACTGAAGCTGTACCGCTCGTGTCCGGTGGCTGTACTAGAGGCAGTATTTTTTGTCATGTTACTGCTTTGCACACAGGCTACCGTACAGCGCTCGGCGTCCTGTTGTAGCGAACGACAGCAGCGTCGTATGGGAAAGGAGAATGTAGGCAAAAGTATTACAGCCGTAGAAAAGGTAGGCATTTTGCATCCTTGCTTGTACAACGGTCACTTCTCTAAAACATTAAATATAACACACTAGATAGATTGACTCACCCCAGTGGGTCTGAGTTCAATTCCAACCGAGGTCGTTGAGATTTTCTGAGGTGAAAAATCTGTGGTCACGTTTCTCTTCGGAAGGGAAGTAAAGACGTTGGTTTCGGCCCATATTTCGATGGGCCTATATCTAGGTTCCATCTCTTACGTCGATGATAGTCACTCAGTGTAAACAAAGGCCGACGTAATATAAAAAACCTTCTGGTGCAATTGTGCTTTTTTTATTTTCTAAACTATGATTCCATGACTGGTTATGCTCAATATAATTGTGGAAATGTCTATTATATTCTTAGTACACTTCGCACCTCCATGCAATGGCTCGTCAGCCACGAATCTGATGAGGTACGTGTCGACGTTGAAACACTTGAAGCAAAAACTATCATATTTGATTAGCTTAATAAGCTTTAGTGCAGTATTGTCTTCTTGATGACTTTTTTGGTATGTAGGGGTCGGTGTGTGAGGGAGGTGTATAACCAACAACTGAACCACCCTCCCTTCCCAGGCTTAGTTTGGTATGCCTGGTGGGTGAAGTGGATAGGAATTAGAGAGGAGTGGGTTTATGAGAAATGAGATGGGGTGGTGGTCTGAGGGGGGTATGATAGGTTGGGATATGAGTGGAGTTTGAATGGAGCGATATGTGGGGAAGAAATAAGCCCCGCCCCGCCACACAACCCCTGTTAAAATCCAGAAAACCTATTTAGTCAAAAAATTGGTTGACGATTTCTAGCGTGATGGCTTATCCTTTCTGTATGAGAAACGTAAAAATGTATCAAATCAAGTATGTTCAAAAGCCGATTTTCGTGAAATCTTTTTTCGAGATTATCGTTTCATGCATTTCAAACACATTAGGCATTACAATTAAAAATTCAATTTTTAAATTCTCCTGTGCTTTAAAAGTTTCTGTTTATGTGGAATCAAGAACCGTCGTAGGTGGCCATTGGGGTCAAAGCGACTTCTGTTAGTCATTATTAATCTAGACTGATAAATTCATATAATGTTGCACCCATTTTAATAAGTTTTGTCTAATTTTGATACCATAGTGGTGTAAGTTTATATGTAAAATTACTGTGTGGCCGTACTCTAACGCGTAACTCCGGAACCGAAACTCCGTTAGATAAAAATTCAATAGCAGCCAATGGGAAAGTTGTACCTGTAATTTGTGTAAGTGCAAATCAGCATAGCCATCTATGAGGAAAATGAGTGACATTATTTGACACATAGCTACACACACACACATGCAGACATTTTCCAGATTCGACGTACTGAGTCGAATGGTATACTAGACTTGGATCTTCGGGCCCTCGCTCAATAAGTTGGTTATTAGAGTAATTGCAAAACAAAAACCTGTTTTAATCCACCTAGCGGTGCAATTGTGCCTTTCTCAATCATGAACACGAGAATGTTTGCGTTGTTTATATTCATTAAAAGCTTTCAAATGCATATATTACATTTTATTATTATACACGACATGACGAATATACAAGAAAAGAAATCATTATTCGAGTTCTAAAATTTTGTAAAAGAAAAAACAGCCACGGTAATGTAGAACTGAAAAAAGGTGCGAAATCGACAGTCCCAAAAAGTCATTTTTTCGTTATGACATAAAATCTCGACGTCATTCGTTTTCGAGCTCGAGCTGTGCGGCGATAAAGAATAGTGTTAATCCGCATTCAAGGTTATTTTGCCAGTTCGGTTCGGTCCTCAGTCTTTTGTTCGCGTGTGAGGATTAAACAATAGCCAGCTGTATAAGCTGGATCGGTTCGTCGTTGGACACCAGTTTAAAGCTAAGTGGTTTTTGTCATTTGTAACATATGTATTGCTTTCTTCCGTCTGCGCGGGCGCTGACCCCGTGCGTTGACGTTTTCTATGGTTCCCTCTCCGGATGGTCAAATGGAAGTTGAATCGGGTTCAACTTCTATGGCTCCCCCTCGGCCCAAATGCTATCCAGAACTCTCAACTGGTCCATTTGTGGTCTTCTTTCGGCCCAAGACTAAATCACTGAATCTTCTTCAGATTTCTAGAGACCTGACGGAACGGTTCTCGGCTGTGACTAGTTTTAGGAGACTTTAACTCTCACGGTACAGCATGGGGTTGCCTCTATGATGATAACCGGTCTTCCTTAATTCAGGATCTTTGCGATAACTTCAATTTGACAATTTTAAACACGGGTGAAATGACACGGATTCCTGCTGCTCCAGCGCGCCCGAGCGCCTTAGACTTGTCCTTTTGCTCAACATCGCTGTGGTTAAATTGCACGTGGAAGGTAATTCCTGATCCCCACGGCAGCGACCATCTGCCGATTGTAGTCTCAATCAATAACGGTTCAAGGCCATTGAAATCAATCAATATTTCGTATGACCTCACACGAAATATCGATTGGAAGAGCTATGCTGCCGCGATATCCGACAACATCGAATCTACCCAAGAACTTCCTCCGGAGGAAGAGTACAGCTTTTTGGCTGGCTTGATTCTCGACAGCGCGAATCAAGCCAGTACCCGGCGCGAACATACAAAAACGAACTCCTAATCCGTGGTGGGACAAAGAGTGCTCAGACGTGTACGCGGAGAAGGCCGCCGCGTATAAGACCTTCCGGAACAACGGGTTACCCGCTAGCTATCGACAATATGCGACGTTAGAAACGCGAATGAAGAGTTTGATGAAAGCCAAGAAACGTAGTTACTGGCGCCGGTTCGTTGACGGACTAACGAGAGAAACATCGATGAGCACTCTTTGGGGCACGGCCCGGCGTTTGCGAAACCGAAACAGTACTAACGAGAGTGCAGAATATTCAAACCGTTGGATATTCGATTTCGCCAAGAAGGTTTGTCCGGATTCCGCCCCGGCACAGAAGATTTACCGCGCCGCGTCTCCTCACGATAGCGCGAACGAAACACCTTTTTCGATGGTGGAGTTCTCACTTGCTCTCTTGTCGTGTAACAATAAAGCTCCGGGGCCAGACAGAATCAAATTCAACTTGTTGAAGAATCTGCCGGACTCTGCCAAGAGACGCTTGTTGAACTTATTTAATAAGTTTCTCGAGGCTAACATTGTCCCACTCGATTGGAGACAAGTGAAGGTCATCGCCATCCAAAAACCAGGAAAACCAGCCTCCGACCACAATTCGTACCGTCCGATCGCAATGCTATCCTGTATCCGGAAGTTGTTTGAGAAAATGATCCTATCCCGCCTCGACAATTGGGTCGAAGCAAATGGCTTACTGTCAGATACACAATTTGGCTTTCGCAAAGGCAAAGGGACGAACGATTGTCTTGCGTTGCTCTCAACTGAAATTCAAATGGCCTATGCTAGCAAGGAGCAGATGGCATCAGTGTTCCTAGATATTAAGGGGGCTTTTGATTCAGTTTCGATCAACATTCTTTCAGAGAAGCTGCACCAGCATGGTCTTTCAGCGACTTTAAACAACTTTTTACTAAACTTGTTGTTGGAAAAGCACGTGCATTTTTCGCATGGTGACTTATCAACATCACGATTTAGCTACATGGGCCTTCCCCAGGGCTCATGTCTAAGCCCCCTGTTATACAATTTCTACGTCAACGACATTGATGAATGTCTTGACAATACCTGCACGTTAAGGCAACTTGCAGACGATGGCGTGGTGTCTGTTACGGGACCCAAAGCTGTCGATCTACAAGGACCATTACAGAATACCTTGGACAATTTGTCTGCATGGGCTATTAAGCTGGGTATCGAATTCTCCACGGAGAAAACTGAGCTAGTTGTATTTTCTAGGAAGCGTGAACCAACACAACTACAGCTTCTATTAATGGGTCAAACTATAGCTCAGGTCTTCACAGTAAAATATCTAGGGGTCTGGTTCGACTCGAAAGCTACTTGGGGATGCCATATTCGGTATCTGAAACAGAAATGCCAGCAAAGGATCAACTTTCTTCGTACAATAACCGGAACGTGGTGGGGTGCCCACCCAGGAGACCTAATTAGGTTGTATCAAACAACGATACTGTCGGTAATGGAATACGGATGCTTCTGCTTTCGCTCCGCCGCGAACATACATTTCATCAAACTCGAAAGAATTCAGTATCGTTGTTTGCGTATCGCCTTAGGGTGCATGCAGTCGACCCATACGATGAGTCTCGAAGTGCTGTCGGGCGTTCTCCCGTTGAAAAATCGATTTTGGGAACTCTCATATCGATTGCTCATTCGATGTGATATCTTGAACCCGGTCGTGATTGAAAATTTCGAAAGGCTTGTTGAGCTCAATTCTCAGACCCGTTTTATGTCCCTGTACTTTGACTACATGGCGCAAAATATTAATCCTTCTTCTTACAATCCCAACCGTGTGCATTTCATAAATACTTCTGAATCTACTGTTTTCTTCGACACATCCATGAAAGACGAGATTAGTGGAATTCCGGACCACATACGCCCACAAGTGGTTCCAAACATTTTTTATAATAAATTCCGAGAAGTCGACTGTTCTAAGATGTTTTATATTGACGGATCAAACCTCGAAGGGTCCACTGGCTTCGGTATTTTCAATCAAAAGTTCACCGCTTCCTACAAACTCAGTGACCTTACTTCAGTTTACGCCGCAGAACTAGCTGCCATTCAGTATACCCTTGGAGTCATTGAAACATTACCCGCAGGCCATTACTTCATCGTTTCGGATAGCCTCAGTTCCATTGACGCTATTCGCTCGATGAAACATGGAAAGCACTCCTCGTATTTTTTGGGGAAAATACGGGAGCTACTGAGTGCTTTATCTGACAAATCTTTCCAGATTACCTTGGTGTGGGTCCCTTCTCATTGCTCCATTCCGGGCAATGAGAAGGCGGACTCCTTAGCTAAGGTGGGTGCCTTAGAAGGAGACGTTTACGAAAGACCAATTTGCTTTAGCGAATTTTTCAGTATTACTCATCAGAGAACCCTCGAAAGTTGGCAAACTTCGTGGAGCAGTGGGGAGCTGGGAAGGTGGCTACATTCGATAATCCCTAAGGTATCGACGAAACCTTGGTTCAAGGGGATGGATGTGGGTCGTGACTTCATTCGTGTGATGTCCCGACTCATGGCAAACCATTACACGCTGGATGCACATCTCCGGCGTATTGGGCTCGTGGATAGTGGTATCTGCGCTTGTGACGACGGCTATCACGACATCGAGCACATTGTCTAGGCGTGCACCGAGTACAGTTCCGCCAGGTCTCGGCTAATGGATACCCTGCGGGCCCGAGGAAGACCAACCAACGTCCCGGTTTGAGATGTGCTGGCAAGCCGCGATGTCCTTTGTGAAAACCATCAATATACAAGTCTAACTGCCCCTTCTTATTTTCCTTATCATTCTATTTCTATTATTTCTCTCCCTGCCATCTTTGTCTACCCTCCCTCCCCTGACTCTTATACCCAGAAGTAACACCCCTACCCCCCCCCCCCCAATATCATCACGAAGCATTTAGCTCTTCTTGTCTCTTCTAGTTTTAACTATTATATTATATAATCTCGTTGAAATTGCCCAACTCTACTACCCCCAAAAATAACTATAATTACGAATCTTTACAAAATTCAATCATGCCCTCTAGTTATTCCTAGTTTTAAGTTAGTCGTAAAAAATTGTCCCCCTTAATTAAACATTATTTGCTCCAATAATCTCACTGATAAAAATGTCAAACCATATTGCCACAAAAACTAAATGACCCCCCTAATCTTACGAAAATAATATTATCCCCTTGTGTAGATATATAAGATAGCTATAAAATCGCATTAGTCTCATTTTAAAAAATAAATATGTAATCCCCTAGTTTTAAGCAATTTAAAATGTAAAACAAAACAAAATTGGCACCTTTAAGCTAACGTAACGTGCCTTATCAAATAAACGGTTCGAATAAAAAAAAATGGTTTATCTAAAAATGGTTTTAATAGGATATACTCAAAACTTTATTTTTTGATGTCTTGTCAAATGAGAAATATATATTCACCATTTTTTGTAACGATTTGTTGCACAGCTTTATTGAACAAATGCTTGATTCAACTGAAATTAAAACCATATTAGCTGCTATTTAAGCTAAAGATTAGTCTTTCATGGTACAAAAACTTATTATCTCAAGTATCGTTTAAAGTAATAGCACACTAAAAGTGTAATCTAAACTTTATGAGTGCATTTAAAAGTACGAAAACTAGGGTATAAGATTAATTGGTTCAATTTTGGTAAAAAGTTTAATTTTTGCTATATTTGCTTTGCATTATTGTATAATATTAGTACTGGTTCGTCGCGGTTGCGGTAATTACTTAAAAAATTAAGAAAATTGATTGAGTAGTTTTTCGGTAATCGTGATCACGGAAAAATCATTTTTAGTAAAACGACATGTTGAGAAAATCGAGTTTAAAATTTCAAATTACCACTGCTCTTGGTAGACGAAGCGCGCTTGGAAGCGCTGTAACTTTCGATCTATTTCTTGGATCTTTATAAAAATTTGGAAAACCATTCACAAGGAGTTGTACTTTCAGTTAAAGTTAAAAATTTCGATTCCATGAAAAATAAAAAAGTAGTTAGTTTTCGATAAAAATATACTGAAGAAAAAAAAGTTCAGTTTGAACAAGGTAAAGTTTTTTTCAAATAACTTTTTTTTTCCTCAAAAGTGCCAACATGAATTTTTGACGGTAGGTAGGGAGCATAATTATTTATCTTGGAACAAAATTTCATCCAAATCAAAAATGTTTTTTTTTTGTAAATCGACTTTAAATTTTTAAAATCGATTTTTTTCAGTGTAGGAGTCAATGAAGAATTCTTTCAATATTTTTATTCGAAAATTTGACTAATTTTGCGAAAACCACTCCTACTACATTTTTTGTAGGATTTGTCATTTTTAGACTATAGCCATTTGAAAAAAATTGGTAAAAAAAGTTTGGCCCTTTTCAAAAGACAGTCTAGATCATTTTTGGAAAAACAAAATATGCAAAGTGGCTTTTTGTGACAAAGTTTTGAGAAAGTTTCATTAAAATCTAAGAGTGTGCTGCCAACATTTGTTCGAGTTGGCGCGAAATTCGTCAATAGAGAAGCATAATTAACATTTAATTGCTCTAATTTTCATAGACTTGACAATGATTTGAAAAGAAATCCAAATATAATCTGTATGAAAGTTACCTATAATTATTTGATTTCTTACATTTTGGTTATTCTAATATTATAAAACATACTGTTACTGAAAAATAAAATCTATAATCTGCGTCCAATATAATTTAACACCATTATTTCTACGACATATTTTGAACACTATTTATTTTATACTTCAAAGATAAAAAATTACAAACGAACCTTTTCAAATACATAAAACTTGAACATCAATTGAATTGAACTATCAAATCCAATTTAAACATGCATCATTTCTCCCGATTTCTCATGGCAATCGTGGAATTATGAATCGTTTCCTATGCAACTTTTAATGCAACAGTCTATTTGCAGTTCATCCATGTCCTCAACAGGATTCTGTCAAAATACTGAAAATAATTCTATTCTTTGATCAAAAAAGGAAGGTTTTCATCCGAATGCTGAGATCTATCACATCAGAATCAACACGATTTTGTTATGATTTCATCATTTGGTGGTCACGTCGCCTTTCGGAGGGAAAGTGAAGCCGTTGCCCATATGTTCATTGGCCGATATCTGGCGTGGGCGATAAACAGGATATTATCCTGATAAGAATTCCATCTGAATCATGAGCATGATAACGTAAAATACAGTACATCGGAATGCTGAGAAAGTTGATATTAAATTGAACCCTAGGAATTTTTTTTTTCAGAATTTGGAGCTGAGCAACAAAAAATACTGCGCATTCTGTGGGAATGCTGAGAATAAAGTATTTTGTTTTAGTGTTTCAGATTTTCCTCGTCAGTAACTAACACCAACTTAATGCTAGTTAGATAAGTCCAAACCAACACCACATTGGCGCTAATTAAAAATTAACATTACAATAGTCACAAGTCTTGCGTGAACCCTGAACAACCGAGTGATGTCTGGATAATAAGCACAAAGGTTCTGTTTGCCGACAAGGAGTGTGAACTAAAACCGCTTTTTGGTATAAGAACCAAACGCCTGGTACTATGCAAAAATCCCAAACTGGAACTAGCCAGTTGTTGAGCGTTCACGCAAGACACGTGACTATTTCAAGTTTAATGTCTAACTATCGCTAATTTGGTTTTGGTTTGGACTTATCTAACTAGTATTAAGTTGGTGTTAGTTACTGACGAGGAGAATCCGAAACACTAAATAACCATACTTCATGTTAGGCTTTGTATCCTTAAGTTCAAAAATGTGGTCTTATCAGATATTTTTTCCTTTTTGGAAATTTTGCATGCTGAAATCCCCCTGGAAATTTTGCATGCTGCTATCCCTCTGGAGAGATAAATTTTGAAAATAACCGTTAAATTTCAAACTACCTTTTCGTTTATACCTAGACGATAGCTTTTCACTAGCTTCTAGTTTCAACACTCATCCAAACCTCTGAAAGTGGATAGTAAATGACTGCAGGAAGCAATTTATTGCGTACGCGAGATGGTCTCTGTAAAAAAAAGAAATGGTTTCGGCTGAGGTGGATGTTCTCACACGCCCTGTTTACAAGAAGGGCCATAAACTCGAGTGAAGAAATTCTCCAGGCTTAACGATCCTCAATTCTGTTCTTAGTACTCTTCCATGTTCTGTTTAACAAACTGCACCCGTTCACTCAAGCGTTTGTCAGCGAATACCAAAGCAGATTTCCGAAAAAATGACCAACCACTACTTTGTGACATACACTGTACAAACTCAAAAATAGAACTTTTGTGGATTTCAAAGCATGTACGAAAATCGGAATTTCATGTTCACAATAAAAAACAAGTCACGTGAAATGTCTCGTGGAACCATATATACGCGTGCTTAGAACAAAACTGTATCTAAACTGCGACAAGCGAAATTGTTTGTGTTTCTGTTTGAAAGTGATGATCCCTTTAGTCTCTTTGTGGACCCAATCCCACAACAAATTATCCACTAAACCCCAGAAATAATCTGAATGCAGAAGCCCAAACACGAAATGACTCATCCGATGCGATATGCAATAGAAGCACGACACTTTTCGCAAAACCAATCCCATACCCTCGCCGTCACCACATTTCAGTTCGTGAGTATGCATTAATTACGGCGATTTGAAACCTTCTCTCTTTTCGGCAAACAAGATTTCCTAACCTGGCATCGTTGCCCGCCGACGAGACGAGATGATAATGCGTCGCAGCGTTTAATGCGGATTTCATTATAAGTAGGGTAGGGGAGGTTTTGGGGGGACATTACCCTCTTCGTCACTGAAACCCCTAAAACCAGCGACGCGGCCTGTTGCATTTTGCGGTTCTTCTAGAAATTATTCGCCCATCAATGCTTGTCCGTCGTGCGTGGTGCGACGCGGCAGCGGAGAGACGTAAAAGGCGATTATTCCCCTGGCGAAATGGAATATAGTAAATTAAATCTAATACCGAGATAAGGCACATACAGCAGCAGCAGTAGCAGTGTGTGCTAAAATATTTTATCACCCAGAGGGTTGTGTGTCAGTTTTAGGCAGAGGTAACGGAGTGTATTCTAGAAGGATAGCATTTGGGGCGATTTTCGCTCGAAGGGGGAAAGCTTTGCAGATAGTGGTCGGTTCGAATCTGGGGACACGTTTGTTTGCTTATGAATATCCATAAAATAATGAGGTTTAGGATAGGAAATTGCAGAAGAAGGATTTTCTGCAAATCGATTACGAAAATTAATCATTTGACAGCTTTGAACAATTATACTCAGCTTGAGAAATCTGTTTACAAAAATTTGCATGTATTCCTATTAATAACATTGAGAATACCATCAAAGTAGCCAATGATAGATCGGCGAGAGAAGCTAAACATGCCCCATAATTCAATTTAGTTGACAGCCTACTACCTTATAAAACAAGATTAAAAACATTAACGATCTTCACTGCGTAGATTTTCCCAACCCATCAAGCATACCTCATATATCAATAAAATCACAACCCTTGGTTTAATGATAAACAATCAGTGCCTCGCTCGGTCGGTACCTGGGCGGTAATTTTATCATAGTTTATGGCCCATCCACGGTGCCAACAGCAGAGAATCTCTTTTCGCGGTGGTACGCTATCAGCTCGGAATGTCGCATTTTCATTGATGACATTATTTTCCGACAGCCATAAATATGCCTTCTCGTACGCAACCAACTGACAGGCAATCTTTCCACGCCAAATTTTCGCGGCCTACAACAACTCATTCAGCAATGTTTCGCCGCGCCGAAACGGGGTAGGCCGATAATTTCGCCCAATTTATTGTCACCCTATTTTGGCGGTTACCCGCCAGCCCGTAGTAAGTCATGAGACATTGGTTTTTATTAATTGTCGCCCTCGTCATCGCCGTCGTCACCGGAATGTGTTTATTGGTGAGATTCTTTCATTTTATGTAAATTTGATCCCTCTCCCCCCCCCCCCTCCATACTACCAGTAGAATGTTAAATCAATTCTTGCCTCGTTTTATGTGAACGACTTGGTGAGGCACCAGCTCGCGAGGAAAACAGAACAGGTCGTCCCGTCCGGTCGTAAACAGTCCTGAACCTATCAACAGGACCATGTCTTTCGGCTTTCTTGTTGTTCCCATTCCATTCGGCATTCATTCGGGAAGCAGGCACAGTCCGGGATTCGTTTAGGGCGGTGCGTTTGGTCTGCGACGTCAGGATTGACTTTTGCCTGTTCCTTAGCCGGTCGCCGGCGCGGTGGAGAACCTTTGGAGACCTCTGCTGCGAGACGTAAATTTAACATATTTTCCTAGTTTTCCATTATTTTTTACGACTGCGACAAGGGCATAAAAATGACATAAAAAGTATGAGCGAATCATTATAAAACTTTTACATCGATGGGGTGCGGGAGGGTCGAAAACGGATGACGATAGTGTCATCATCAGGGCAGGGTAGTTTTTCAGTGTAGCGACCTACTTTGATGCTTTGTAAGGTTGAGTGCAGAACCAAAAAATGATCAATGTTTGTAACTGTTTCTTCAACATTTGAAGTTGGAAACCAACATCTGGGAAACCAAGTTTTAGTTGTTTAGTGGATTTTGTCCTTCTAAATATCCTTCGCAATCGTGTCTCTTAAAAACAAGCAATCTTTTCCCAACACATTCAATGCAACAATACGTAAAACACCCTAATAAAAAGTCTCACGTGCTAAAGACAACTCTAGAAGCGAAAACGCAATCAAACAAACACACTCTGACTTCTTCCACTGATCAGATTGGAATGATTAAACAACAAAATGTGAATACTCAGCTCAAATAAGTTTGTTTTGGTTCCTAAACCGTAGATTCTATTACGAAACTATTTGGAACTGTTCGGAATCGATCCACCTCTCGGTTCCGGTTCCGTATTGTGGTCTATTGTTTCTAATAAGCTTTACCACTTTAGCTTGGATGATGTGCACTAGCATGTTAGTCCCCGCTGCCGGGAAGCGTACAAATAACTGGTGCAATATATATGGACTTTTCAAAAGTATTCGTTAAAGTACCTCACAACATAGCTCTTCTGAAACTGTGGAGAACTAGGATTTGCTACGTAATTTACTGGATGATTGCAATACTATCTTTCTAGTCGATGTGCTTTTGTTTGAATTGGTTCAATACGTTCTAGTCTGTCTTGATACGGCAACCGGAGCCACTCAAGGATGTCATCTAGGGCCGTTTATTTTCGTTTTATTTATAAAAGGCATCCTAACTAACATCAAAAAATCTGGGAAACAATTCTACGTCGTTGATTTAAAGATTTATCGTTTGCTGGGATAACTATTTTTGTACATCTACGTACTCTAAGGAACCGCTCTCTTTTGTGGATTCGAAGACGCCGTACTGTATATAGTCAAAACAATCCTGTCGATAGATGTTGCTGCAAATTTAACGAAACCTCGCATCTTTTTAATTTTAATTTCACCAAATCTAGTTATAAGTTAGGTATTGGTAATGGAATACATTTAAGCTTTCAATATAGGGGTCCCGTTTCGAAATATCGAGAGCTGCGTCAGTTTTTTAACGTTGATAACTGCCGTAACATTTAACTGTATGATTTGCTTTTTTCTCTTTGATCTCGAAAATAGTTACAAGATTGTTACAAATATTGAAATGTGTACGATAACCCTGAATAATGAAAAATGATCATATGAGAACTGGCCATGCATCGTTTCATACGTAAGTCATTTGAAATAAAGGTAAAGAATGCCACTGTCACTATGTGTCCGAGCCATGCCGGCACGTTTCAGATCATTGGCTATGAATTCTCGAACCAAAACACCAGTTATAATAGCAATCAATTACATTTCAACATGAATCGTAGTAAAATTATTTTTCTCAGTCCATTTGGTTTTGCAGCCAATCTTATCGTATTGAAATCGGTGTTTTAGACCGAGGAATCTCCCAACGATGATGGTAAAAATAAACAATAATCTGAGCGAATATCTTGAAGAATCTGGCCTATATTTGAAGTAAATAGAACACTTCTAACGTTTCAATATAGGGGCCGAGTTCAAAAGTTTCGGCCGGTATTTTACTCGATTTCTCAACGTGAATATCTGCCGTATAAAAAATAGATTTTTGCGCTAATTACAATTACAATAAATAACAATAAATAAATAATAATTGGTTTTAGTAAAATCATTCCACAGCGCCCTCTGATTGGATAAAACTCTTGCAGCTCCACGTTTTTGACGATGAAAAAAAACTCTTTTCGTTCGATAGCCGGCCCCTTTTTTGTTGAATGTAAACTGAACCGAGCACAACACACATTTTGGCCAAGTGGTAGTGTGCGAGGGACGTGAGCGATGCTTTCGTAAAGGGAAAGGAAAAATCTCGCTTAATTCGTGCCGATCTCCAGTTTCATGTCGGTCGAATCCATCGTTTGCTGAGAAAGGGGCACTACGCCGAGCGTATCGGTGTCTACCTGGCACCAGTGCCGCCGAAGTATTTGAGCTATCAGGAAATTCAGATCGCGAAAACAAAACGATCTGAATCGTCCCCGCCTAATTCTTTTCTGGCGCACAGTGGTCCCAAACCTAAAAACCTTTTTTAATCCACCTAGCGGTGCAATTGTGCCTTTCTCAATCATGAACACGAGAATGTTTGCGTTGTTTATATTCATTAAAAGCTTTCAAATGCATATATTACATTTTATTATTATACATGACATTACAAATATACAAAAAAAGAAATCATTATTCGAGTTCTAAAATTTTGTAAAAAAAAGGTGCGAAATCGGCAAAGTCCCAAAAAGTCCATTTTTATAAAAAAAATTTTTTTTCGTTATGACAAAAAATCTCGACGTTTCATGCATTTTAAGGATGTTTGGCATCAAAAATACGAAGTCAATTTCTGAAATTTCATGGGGTGGGGACCCCCTTTGAAAAAAATTTTGAGCTCCGGCTTATATGGGAATTTCATATGTGACCGAACGTTTCAGTCTATATTTCCGGAACCATAAAAGCGATCCGTGCGAAATTTTATAGACATCCGTGGGGATAATATAGCTATCATTTGGGACTAATTTTGTGAAAATCGGCCCAACCATTTCCGAGAAACTGATAAGAGTTCGCTAGTTTTGAAAAATGGCCGCTTTTCCCGGGCACTTTCGGAACCGTCTATGGTGGTCAATGTAGTCAACGAAAGTTTGTTTGGCCGTCGGTGTCCTAGAACTGCAAATTTAAGTTGTTTGAGAGATATTTTAGCGAATTTTTTACCTTTTTTGCTTTCATCGGAGTATCGGTTTGAATCACAATTTGCTATGTGCTCGCACGTCACAACCTGTAACTCCGGAACCGGAAGTCGGATCGGGATAAAATTTAATAGCTCTTTATGGGGATGCAATATCTTTCATTTGTTTTCATAAGTTTGGTTGATTCGGTCTAGCCATCTCCGAGAAACCGATGTGACTGTCATTCTGAATTTGGATACTTCCGCCGGGGCTTCCGGAATCGATGATGGTGGCTAATGTGACCAAAAAGACTTTGGAAGAAGCCAAATGCAAAATCCATTAGTCAGTAATCTCAACTTCGCTATAATCGAACCCAACGACAAATGCTGGACAAGAAGGCCCAGCTCAGCGGAAAATGTGCCCTCCCGAGCATTGTCAGCAAGCAGGCACCACCTAGCAACGATTCGAGCGCATTGTCGAAGAGAAATGCGCACTCAACGATTTGAACCCGACTCCAGAGTCTACTTCCATTGTACCGCGGCAATGCAGTGCCATTCATAGCAACATCAACCAACAACAGTGTGGCCATTCGGATCGAGCTCAGATATCACCGTAGAGAACGAAATAACCACACACGAAGCGGCAGGATACACTATAGACAGCCTGCTGGTGCTGACAGTGATTATTCCCATCATCATTTGGCGATGGAGGCGAAACGCCAAAAGAATCCAGGAATTGGAGGACGCGACGAGGCGAGCTCGCCTAAATCCAAACGTTGTGTAGCAGTCTAAATGGTGAGCGGCGTCATCAGACGCCCGCTTAGTCAGCGATCCTGGTGCACTCGGCCATGAGGCGATGCACACGGCACCAATCATAAACACAACTCTGTAAGATTATGTGGATAAATAAAGATTAGCTCTTGTTCTGTGGTCGACGTGATAAGTCAATTCTATCACGTCCAGTTAGTGGAATAGGGTGCGGGCCTATTCCACAGTTCAGCTTTAATTTTAGTTTAACGGTCCCTGCGGAAGCGGGACTTAAGTTAATCCATAACGAACAGACTTTGAATGGCTGTTAGTGATCTAGTACTATAAATAGAAGCAGTTGTGGTCACATTTTGGAAAAATTTTCACCATTATACATTCATTGCAGAATTTATTAAAATCGACATTTTTTACGTGATCGGACTCATCACCCTGTAATTCCGGAACCGGAAGTCGGATCCATTAGAAATTCAATAGCAGGAACGTTGCAGACGACTGATCGGAAATTTGCGCAATTTTGCATCCAAATTCGCAAAAGGTGCGAATACTATAAATAGCGTAAAAACTAATTTTGTATAAGCAGCCATGAATGTTCGACATGCGAGCGAACATATTATTACATTCTTATCCAGGAAAAAAAATTCCAAAATTTGGAAAAATATAAACAATAAGGATAACATTTGAAAAGGGATGGTCAGTAGATAACGAAAATTGAAGATTGACGCCAATTTAAAATCCAAGATAGAGGTATTCGGTTACAACAATGCACTGAAAAACATTATCATTATGAGTGTCGTTTGAAATGGCTGATTGCCGCTATTTTGAAATTTAATATGGTGGTGCTCAGTTGCCACGAACATTGAAAATCATCGATCCATCATAAATATGGGCGTCGTTTAAGGCTCAAGTTACATTCTTTGAGCATGCTTAAGAATTGAACACTTGATAGTATGCGTAGGAAAAGTTGTGCACAGTTTTGTCCCTGATTAATCAATGAAAAGCATTTATTAAACTCTAAAAGAAGAAAGTCGACTTATTAGTTAGTCCAGGTGTTTGCGTTTCGACTTCGTCTCTTCAGAACCACGACACTTGACCAATGCACCGTGATGACGCTATGTCCAAAATTGGAAACACTACTTGTGAACACACTAAACGACTTCTACCTTACGATGTTCCGTAGGTGAAGAGGTTCTGGTTCCTGATGAGACCTACTCAAATCGAACCTTGCTTTCAACTAAACAGGCGAATGCTAGCAAATGCTATATTACTCCCTAAGGAGAAAATTGGTTTAAAGCCGTCTTTATGCATGAAGGGCACAAAACCTAGCTATAATTAGTCCAGGTGTTTGCGTTTCGTAGTCGTCTAGCTTCAGTCCGGTGCATTTGCCAAGTGCCGTAGTTCTGAACAGACGAAGTCGAAACGCAAACACCTGGACTAATTATAGTTAGGTTTTGTGCCCTTCATCCATAATGACGTTTTAAACCAATTTTCTCCTTAGGGAGTAAAATAGCATCGACTTATTAGATTATTACGATTCAAATTATGCAAAATAGTTGGTGTAAAAACAATCAATTGATCGTGTGAAATGGTGCTTTTAAAAAAGTTGAACGCATTTTTCCCAACGAATACTATCAAGCGTTCAATTCTTATAGACGCTCACTATTGAACCTTAAAAGGCGGTGATCAGTATGTAACGAAAATTGATGATTGACACCATTTCGAAATTCAACGTGGCGACCTTAGGTTACCACAAAACACTAGAAGCCATCATCAATACAGGTGTCGTATGAAAGGGGCTGGTCAGTACACAACGACAATTTATGATTGACACCATTTTGAAATCCAAGATAATGATTTTTGTGACCAAACAACAGTCAAAACCATGAATATGAATGCCA
The DNA here is from genome assembly GCF_030247195.1 of Topomyia yanbarensis. Classification (NCBI taxonomy): domain Eukaryota; kingdom Metazoa; phylum Arthropoda; class Insecta; order Diptera; family Culicidae; genus Topomyia; species Topomyia yanbarensis. The sequence goes on from NC_080671.1 coordinate 457,619,582, forward strand.
TTTGAAAGGTAGTGGTCCGCAGAAAACGAAAATTGATGATTGGCACCATTTTGAAATCCAAAATGACGGTTTTCGATTAGTGTAAAACTGAAAACCATGATCAATAAATAACAAAAATTGATGATGGACACCATTTTGAAATACAAAATGGTGGCTTTCGGAAATCTTCTAATCTTCTAATGAAAGGAAATGTGGGCGGTGGTGAGATAATTCCTAAGTTGATGATTGACTTCATTTTGAAATCCAAGCGGCTATCACAAAAAACTGAAGGCCATAAAATCATCATCAACATGGGTGTTATTTAAAACTTAGTCAGTAGATAACTAAATCTAATGATTGACACCATTTTTAAATCTAGCATGGCGGCTTTCGGTTACCGAAATATACTGAAAACCATCATCAATATGTGTGTTATTTTTAAATTAGTTGTCTGTAGATAACGTAAAATGATAAAATTAACACCATTACTAAATTCAATATGCTAGCTTGCGACAACCACAAATCACGAAAAATCATCATCAAAATGGGTGTCATTTAACAGGGAGTCGTTAGTAAATGACGGTAATGATTGACTATTTTGAAACCTGTGATGGCGGTTAATAGTCACCACAAAACTGAGCATCATCTTTAGTATGAGTACCATTTGAATGGAGATGTTAAGTTGACTACGGAAACTGATGCTTTCCACCAAATACTAAGCAAACAGATATATAATATTTATATATAAAGCTATTTTGAAATTCAAGATGGCGCCTTCCGATATTAGATTTGATACTGGAAGCCCGTATAAAATTGGCTGCATTTGACTCGGGAAAGTTAGTAAGTAACTGGAGTCGATTCTGAAATTTTTGTTTCCAGCCATATGAAAATGACTCTTCTTTAAAAGGCAGAAGTGAATAGATGGCGGAAATCAAAGAAGGCTTTATACGTCCAAATTGTTTGTGGTATACGAGTTTTCAAATTATTCTACCGAGAATTCGATTGGTAATGCAATAACTGAGAAACATGGGGATAACGTGGATCTATAAGGATCTCCTTATAGATCCATGTTATCTTACTAGTAGAAATGTAAGTCAATTTTATCGAAAAAATAACACCAGCTTTCGAGTTCTCTTTAAACCATCAGCATGCACCCATACACATTTTTGTCAGCGTGCACTGGGCGAGCATGCTTCGATTCGTACCGCAAAGTAGGAAAATACATAGAAGCTAACTTCCGGAAGCACCTACGATGCTCGCGTTCGTGAGAATCGTATGCTAATCAACGATATTTTGGACCTCCTTTGGATTCAAATGGTCACATTTTTCAGTAATTAATGGCATTAATCATAGATTCTATTTACCTACTGACAACCTCCTTTCAAACGACACCCATATTGATAAAAGTTCTTTGTGTTTTGTAGTAACCGGAAGCCACCGTGTTTGGTTCCAAAATGGCATCAATTATCAATTTTCGTTATCTACTGACCATCCCTTTTCAAATGACACCCATATCTTTGTTGTCCTGAATATTTCGTTGAACCTTTTCGGCGCCAATTCCCACTTGACCAATTCCCATCTGAAACTATGATAAATGTACCATATTTGATCTATCAGAAAATTTTCTTGTAAAAATTGGAATGAAAATTGGAATAAAAATGTCTAAAAGGGAATTCAATTGGGTCGCATGGAAAACACTTCATATCTCTGAAATTTGTAAATAAAAAATATGGTCCTCTAAAGTTCTGTGATCTGAGCAGTGCCAAACTATGCAGAAGCAACCATGTCACGAACGGTGCACTCCGTTTACTACATGAGCAGATCGCTTGCCAAATCACGTATTTGTTAGCAAACTTTGAAGCTTTCTGCTCTCTTACTTCCTCCGGAACATCAAACTTGTACTGGGCGGTTAAGAACATTAGCCCCAGAAATTGCCGGAAGTCCACCTTGACGTAAGTCTCATCATCCAGAATCTGGGTGTACAGTTTCCGGGCCCGTGACTATCCCACCGTATTTTACCGTTCGTCATGATTTGGAGCCTTCTGCACTTTGTGTGTATGCACTCCCTTCCAATCCTTGGCTCTCCGAACGAAAAACTTGAACTGAATAAATTTTTAGCCACATCCCTGATCGAAGCTTTGGGATTCCGCTTAAATGCTTTCGCTACACGCTTGTGATCCTGACCAAAAATAGAACATTCATTCTGACCACATTTCTCCTTCCGTTCGATGCTCAGAGTTTGGTAGTAACGTTCAATCACACGATTCACCGTTGACTGTACGATTCCGAGTTGTTTTCCGGTGAGAGAGTTGAAGATTTTCCAGGTACCTGCACAAATTCGCGACGTGAGGCCATTTTTTCCAATATTCGATTTTTTCCGTGATGCCTATCATGTGGAGCATCGCTCCATCAAATGCTTAACATATTGAATTGTGGTCGCTGAAAATGTTAAGCCTTTAGTTCACATTGTTGAAGTAAAGTAAGAAGATGGCTGGTCCAAGATGGCTTCCTTGCGGGATGCCAGACGTAGCTGCAAACATTTCGGTGTATTCTATTCCTAATATTAACACTTAGCCTACGGCGATGAAATACGAGTGAAGCCAACGAAGGAGTGGACCGTTGAATCCCAGTTGGACTAATTTAGCAATGACAATGGCGAGATTGATTTCAATATTTCAAAACCCTTTCAGAGACGAAAGCAGTGAACGACAATAGATTCGTCATAGTTGAGCGGCTTGGCTTGAATCCATGTTGATCTTCTGAGATATCGGATTCATTTCGCTGCTCATTCACGTATTTCCGAATAAAAGGCTCCAAATTCAGCTTTTCATGATTTGCTTCAGGATAGTACTTCCGTTAAAATGTTCGAGCGTGTAGCTTGATGAAAGCGGCTCGACGGCGGGTAAACTTTCATCCAAACAACGGTTACAAAATCGAATTTATACACGCGAAGTTACATACACGCTAGCACACGTGATATACAAACGCCCATGCGATCGAATCCGTTAGCGTACAAACGCTCGAGCCCTTCGCGATGTGAAGTCCCTACGCCCGCACTTATCTGAACCGTACAATGAATATCACATTGAGAATCACGGCCCGCTGCAATTGGCCTTAAGCAGTGTTTTAGTGGGTGACATTTCCCGTCTCGTCTGCAATTGTGTGAAAGATTCTGATGGGGAGCCCTGCAACTCCAGTAAGACCACTCTCGGTAAAAAGACAGTTACCAACGCCAATACGCCTTGCATTCGCTAAATAAAATGGTCAAGGTTTGATATAATAATTTTAATAAATCAGAACACAACAATGCAACAATAAAATCTGAAATTGTTTGTTTAAACCATGCAAATGAAACACGCGATATGGTAACTTTGACAATACTACATCCGGTTGAAAATATCTCGTGATCTCGATCATGTAGAGGGTATCCCTTTTCGGCAAACTTGTTCAAGAGATCTAACCTGTAGAACATTTCAGAATACTGACATTACGCGGTGTTAACAAGGACGTCATTTTTTTTTATCTACTGTATTTCAAATGCCTATTTTTTAGCAGGTCGTTACTTCGACAAATTTGATCGTGAAACCTACGAGGTGGTACATAAAATAGAACGAGGTTCAGTCACTATAAGGTCCTAGTAAACATAATGTATGGTTTTTTGGTGTTTCGGATTCTGCTCGTCAGAACCTGTCACCAACTTGAGCTATTTAGATAAGTCCAAACGATCACCAAATTGCCACTAGTTAGACACTAAAATCTATAAAGTTGCATGTCTTGCAAATAGTGAAAACCATCTTCAGTATGGGTCTTATTTGAAAGATGGTGGTCGAGAGATGACAGATAATGATCATTTCAAAACCATGATCAATATTGGTGTCAATTGAAAGGTGATGGTCAGTAGGTGACCAAAACCGATGATTGACGCCAGTTGGAAAGTTTGTCCGATTGAACCAAATGTTTTGGGCAAGAGTTCTCAATACCTTTTACAGAGCTAGACTTTTAGAGTTTCCTGTGTTCTGTTTAATTTTACATGAAAGATGTACTTTACATTCAATATTACACTAATGAATATTTGAAACAAACGCCACATGTGAAGTAATCTTACGCGATTTACGAAATTCAACGTCATGTAAAATTAAAATCGAACGTAACACTGTGTCATTCATGATGCTCGTATATGTCAGGGTCAGGAGACGTAAATTTACACGATTTTTTTTTCTAAGCGTGTATCTAATAAACGAGATGAAACTTTTATTTACATGGATTTTTTAATTAATGTGGTTTCAAGTTTTTTAAGTCATTAGGAAAAAAACTATAATAAATCAAACAAATGGCAATTTTAAGCCAGTTTTGGAGATTTTTTTTTGTTTGTATGTAAATTACCCATCCCACCTTGGAAATAGCTAACAAACACGTTGATACAGCCCAAAAACCAATAAGTATAATAACGTAACCTTGTATCTGCTTGAGATCATACAGGGTAGTCCTCGAGAGTCGTTAAGCCCTATCTGCCGATTTAATGCTGATGTAATGCTAGAAAATGCAAAATATTGTGCTATTATAGTGCATCCCGAGGAAATTTGGGTCGCCATTCACGACAAGTGCGCTGCTTATGTTTGAACGCAATGAAGTATGTAGAAAGTTATTCTAAAGAGGAGATAGATAACGAAAAAGTTACCAGCAGTATATTTGCTTAATATTTGCACTATAATAGCACGTGCATTTTCAGCTTATCATCAAAAACATTCCAACAATATTTTCCAAAAGGGTTCAAGATTAGAAAAGAGAATAAAAACACTTGGAATTTCCAATAATATTGCCAGAAAACTATGCAACTGCAAAAAACGACAAATGATTACAAAGATATTGTTTGTTCCATTAAAAATCAATAAAATTCCAACAGGATTTCTGCTGAGAAATTAGATAGTCATAATTTTTGTACTCGTTAATGGGAAAATACCTTCAACCTGACTTTAATACATTCCAGATAACAGCCTGAAATGTATTCTTGTTCACTCTGATAATGTCCTTGACATTCCTCACCCATTTTTCATCATTATTTCTTATAATTGAAATGAAACATAAAAAATTAATGACAACAATAGTTGTTTGTTGATTGTGGGTGGAGGTGCATTGTATTCTATTTAATATTTTAAAATTATTTTTGGCAAATGTCAACTGATCGGAAATTTGCGCAATTTTGTATCCGAATCCGTAAAAATTGCGAATTCTAGAAATAGCGTAAAAATTGGTTTTGTATCAGCAGTCATGAAGAATCGACCCTAGAGCGAACATATTAGTACTTTGTAAGCACCGCCCCTGTAGTATGGATGCCTTTGGAGGTTTTTTGCTCATAAAAAAAATTACCTGTTAGAAAAATTCATCATTTCCGTTCCTTTTAGTATATATTGTAACTGAATATTTTGTTTTGTTTGTCGTATAAAAATCAAATAAATTCTGATGAACTTCGTTTGCTAAGGCATTATTAGAAGCGATCTCCACTTGAAATGTTAAGCGTTCGTTATTTATACGTATAATACGTTCAGTTTCTCTTACTGGGCAGATATCGTGAACCGATTGTTAAAACATGGTGTCCGAAGAATGTTGCCATCGAATGCCCTTTTTGAGAATCTAAAGAGCGTGTTTCAATGTTTTAAACTGCTGAAAACTATATTAAAATGTTTGTGGAAAAATCTTTCAGAAGCTAGCGCATTCAATTTAATAGAGTGCGATGTATTTTGCTTTTGCTCTAGACTTATCACTTTAGAGCAACTTACTACTGATTTTTCTATGGTTGTGATCGTAGCCTAGCATAATCAGCAGTGATAATTTTGATGACTGATGATTTTTGCTTTTTAGTGCTCTTCCCAGCCCTGCTTGGTGCTCCATATTGTTTTAACAATGTACAGACTGTTTAGAACAAAATGTAGGCTAAAGTCAAAACTTAGTCGTTTCAGTTCACCTAAGATAGTTTCATGTTAATTTTATTCCTAAATTCATTTGAAGAATTCGACTCATTGTAGTCATCATATTCATCTTTTTTTATTCATTTAGCTCATTTTATTTATTTAATATATTCTATTCATATTATCCAATTGATCAACTTCATTTCATTAATTGCGTTCATTGCATACATCGCATTCATTTCACTCATTGCATTCATTTCACTTATTTCATTCATTTCATCCATTTCATTCATTTCATTCATTTCATTCATTTCATTCATTTCATTCATTTCATTCATTTCATTCATTTCATTCATTTCATTCATTTCATTCATTTCATTCATTTCATTCATTTCATTCATTTCATTCATTTCATTCATTTCATTCATTTCATTCATTTCATTCATTTCATTCATTTCATTCATTTCATTCATTTCATTCATTTCATTCATTTCATTCTCTTCATTCATTTTATTCATTGTAATCTATTGTCTATTCATTCTGTTAATTTTATTTGTCACATTCAATTTATATATTTTAAGAATTTTATTTTATTTTTCATTCATTTTGATCAGTTAAGGGGATCCTATTATATAATTGTGGTAAAAGTACCAAACGTTTAACAATTTTTTTTTGAAGCAGTAAAATGACTTAGACATCTGCGCTATTCTGCAAAATGTTGTTAAGGTTTCATCTATAAATTAAAAATTTTCGAGTGTAAGGTATCAAAAATGGCGGATTTCTCGGAACAAGATTTTTCAAATCTGCGGCATTCTCGTTTTTGAACCATTCAACCAATCAACTTCGGGTTTTGCCCGCCTAAAAGAAGACAACATTCTCGGGCGCTGTAACCTATAAAATCGCAATATTTTGATCATGACCGATTTTTTACAGCCGGCCAAAGTGGAAAAATCATGCGAAAAAAACGATACTTTATTTTCAAGTGGCCGCCATTTTCTTTCTATATCGAATATTTTCAAGTTTTTTAGGTTAGGGCGCCTCTACCTCTACGGAATGTAGTCTTCAAGATCGAGAAAAAAGGGAACATTAATTGCCTTTCAATCACTGACGTTCGTGTGACAGTTGCTATCCTCCTGCGATCGGATGACAGTCGACGCACCGCTGTGGACGGTTGATGAAGCACTTCGGCAAGCGTTGCTCATTGAATGGGGGGACTTGTCGTAACAGATATCATTGGACAAATGGGGCTCAAGAGATGACGCAAATTGATCATTACAAACAATTAGGAATCCAAAATGTCGGTTTTAAATTTCCATGGGACAGCGAAAACCATCCTCGATGTTGGTGTCAATCGAGAGGTAATGAGCAGTAGATGATATAAATGGATGATTGACGCCATTTGGAAAGAGTTGCAATTTTTGCATTTCAGTGTGGCATCCATTATAGATTTTCATCCCCTACTGACAACCACCTCTAAAGCAACACCAATATTGATGATGATTTTCACTGTTTTGTGGTAATTGGAACGTTTAGTTCTTGAACCAAAAAAAACAAGTTCGGATTCTGCTTTCTGATCAGCAAACAAGAACTTCTGTGTTTTGCTGCTCAGTCGGAACTAGCCAGTTAGCTAAGACGACTAATTTTTGTCCGTGCTGTACTGTATCCATATCGCTTTGTTGTGGGTCTAATATGTTGCTATTCGAAGAAGAAAAGTGAAGCCCATGCTGTTCTCGTAAAATTTTGGCATTACAAATGAGAATAGAAAAATCATTCTCTTAGACTATTCGACTAAACTAAAGTTAGTATTTCCAGAAAAAACCATAACTGTCTAATGTAAACAACAAACTGCTAGAACTTCAAGGCCAACCAAAGTAATCTATACATTAATTATTTGCAATCAATCATCGTCATCAGGACTGATGCACTTGACCTTATTCGAAATGCCTGTATGCTTCACTCAGGGAAGTCACCTACAGCAACTGATTCTTCATTTATTCTTCAACGATCTCCGGTAACGATTGTTAACCTAGCTTGTTAGCAAACAGATTCATAAAAACTGACGCGGCGAATTTTTTGTACGTATTGATCCGTGAACATCGATACTAGTCAGATTAAAGTCTTATTGGAGCTGATTTCCGATCAACTATTCATTGTGATGGTAGTGTTTTCTCGACTAGATCTTTTCGCACCCTCTCCTTCTGCTATTATCGGCAGAAGGCTGATAGCATCCAGTCGTCGCCGGTCTAAGGACCAAATGTCATCAATAGACTTAGACTCGCGTGGAAGCATGAGATAGGAAACTTGTGAGAAATATGTTATCCTACCGTTTGATGACCGCTTCAAGTTCCAATTCATTTTGAACAAAACCAATGAAATGTTTTGTATAACACGTATAGAAAGTTCGAAAGGCACCAAGTAGGAGCGGCAACCAACAATGTGACAAAATTTACACAAGGCATCTGCACGGAAAGTGGAAGAAGAAGTTGTTGAAATTCGGTACACAATCCTTGTCTGGCAAGCGATCCGCAGATGTGGCAAATTTTCATTTCTTTATCACATCAGGGATTGTGAATGGACAAATCTACATGAAAACCTCTAAAAATGACTCCTGGACTTCTTGAGGTCTCACGATACTTTCGCGGCCAGATTAGAAATTTTCCACTATGCCGTGGTAGTCTGGCACAGAAACAATTATCTTATATTTGTACGATACTCCGCCTTATCAAAAATATTTTAGACCGTCAGAATCAGGAATCAGAATATACTGGCTCAAATGAAACATATCCCGTAGGTAGTCGAGGATTTGTGCCTCACGGCAGCGTGCATTCGATGTGTTTTCTATTTTGGTCACTAAAAGGTACTAGTAAACATAATGTATGGTTTTTGGTGTTTCGCATTCTGCTCGTCAGTACCTACAAGCAACTTAATGCTAGTTAGATTAGTCCAAAAGATCACTAAATTACCACTAGTTAGACACTAAAATCCAAAAAGTCGCATGTCTTGCAAATAGTGAAAACCATCGTCAGTATGGGAATTATTTGATAGATGGTGGTCAACAGATGGCAGATATTGATCATTAGAAACATTTAGAAATCCAAAATGGTGGTTTTCGGTAGGCATCGAACCGCGAAAATCATAATAAATATAGTTATCAATTGAAAATTGATGGTCAGTAGGTGACCAAAATTAATGATTGACGCCAATTGGAAAGATTTTTCGATTGAACCACATGTTTTTGTGCAAGAGTGCACAATACCATTTACAGAGTTAGAATTTTAGCGATTTCGATTCCTCTCATCAGTGACCAGGGCCAGATTTTGAACAAGTTAGGCGATAAATTTAAAAATAGCACTAAAATTGGCACTAGTTAGACGCTAAATACAAAAAGCTATCCGTCTTACATGACATTTAATCAACTGGCTGGTTCCGAGTGATGTCTCGGTGCCAAACATTTGGTCCTTGAATCAAAAGACAAGTTCGGATTACACTTTCTCATCAGCAAATAAGAACTTCTGTGCTTGGCTACCTGAGACATCCCAGTTTACAGAGTTAGACGTCGTGTAAGACGTTTGTCTTTTTGGATTTTGCGTTTAACTAGTACCAATTTTGGTACTAGTTTGAATTTATCGTGTAATTGGCCCAAAGTCTGGTACTAGATACTGATGAGAAGAATCAGAAACGCCAAAATTTCAACTCTATATAATGTATTATGTACTCTTACACATAAACAATTGATTCAACTTCAATTCGTCTCCTTTGGAATTTTTTTGCATGGCCCTTTTGAGATTCAAGATGGTGGCTTCAAAACAGTGATAACGATAATCAATATAAGTATCATTTGAAAAGTAGTCAGTAGATGACGAAAATTGGTGATTGAAGCCCTTTTTGAAATTCAAAATGACGGCTTCTGGTTACCACAAAACACTGAAAATCATCATAAATTTGCGTGTCACTTGAAAGGGAGTTGTCTTTGCTCTATACCTGTTTTGGTGCTAAACGAAGAAGAACCGTGAAGATCAAGCTGTTCTCGTAAAATTCTGGCACACGAAAGAGGACTCAGTCAGTCAAATTATTCTCTTACACTATTCGACCAAAGTTACTATTTCCAGCAAAATCATAAAGGATCAATTCATGCAAAAAACTGCACGAGATTACATGTCAACAGTTTTTTCCTTTTTTTCTTTTGACTAATATGTAGTGACATTTTCTTTTATTTTTATTTCAAAACGATATTCAATTAACTAGAGATTGTCCAGTTTGGAAAATTAAGAAAATTTATAGTCATAGTACTCAAGTGAGAGCAAGAATACAGATAAAAAAAAACTAGAAGTGGCAGGGTCATAAGGAACGGGCTTAAAATCTTTTGTCTTCTGCTGGTAGGGGTTGAGCACTTTGGCACAGTTACGACGAATTGCTCAAGTCTATCAGCATGTCTCATGGCAAAAACAGACTTGTCCCTCTTTACCATGAGAATCGACAAAGGAAAATTCACGTAGTATCACCACTAGAAGCCTCTTGAGTACTGTGGCTCAAAATTTTCGTAATTTTCCCTACTGAATAATCTCTAGCTAATTGAATGTCGTTGAAAACTGAAAAAGAATTGTTTACATTCATTATTCACAATAAATTATATTCGTTAGAACTGGTACACTTAAACTTATTTGAAATGCCTATATGCTTCACTCAAGGAAGTCACTTGGGGCAACTGATTTTTTATTGATTCTTCACCGATCTCTGGTAACGCATTATGTGTTAGGCTTCCGAGATTTGCTGTCTCTTATGACTAAATGGAATATTTACTTCAATCTGGAAGAGTTTTTTTGTCTGGTCTAGCTCGGTCGGTCGTTAGAGTTCATTACTGCAATATTGTGCGTAAGTGAAGAACCATGGCTTCTGTTGCTGCTGTGGAAAAAAATATCCTACTTCGGAGTAGAATCGTGGCGGTTAACTCCGATCCTTATCTGATTTGCTTATCTCTTCGTAAGGGTAAACATTTGTTGAAGATGAAAATAGAACTTGAGCTTATGTTCACTTTTGTCCGGTTCCATCATATAAGGAATTTGGAGATCGCTTGAAAGTAAGGTCAAATAGTCATTACTATATGCATATCGCGGACCGATGTACTTTTTTTCCAGAATTCGACGGAAATCTGTTGTCTGTCGGTAAAATGACAAGCACATGTTTCGTAGTGTATTTTTCTATTGTCGGTTGTGACATTGTGAACAGTTCGGGTAGCCGAACATGGCCATAGTTGATCGTGGTGCGATGTGTAAACTGAAAACTGTTGAATGAGTATTGGAATGTGGACGCAGTGAATAAAGTGATCGAAATAAAAACTCGGAGGTAGTGTGAATATGATGAATTGCGAAATCGAAGATATGTACCAAACTTGCTTCGAAGGGATAGTGGTCCGGAAGTCTTTACCGAGTTTAGTGAACCTTAAAGCAAAGCAGATTCAGATCTTATCCACACTTATCACTCGCCTGATGGCTTCTTGCATGCTCTTAAGCGTATGTTTTGAAATTCATGACGACCATGGAATCATTTCAATCAACTATCTACGCAACTACATCGAGAGAACAATTAAAAAAAAATCGGGATGATTGATGCAAAGCCAAATCGCACGCCACACACTTTTGTACATCGCTGTCACTGCTCATCAAGATATAGAAACACCCTTGGAGCTTCGGCAGGTAAGTGAGTCGTCCTGTAAATAATCCTGTTTCAGTCCACCTAGGGGTTCAATTGTACCTTGTACCGTGTTTTCGATCCATGATGCAATATCTGGTTATGTTCAATATAACACACATACATACGCACACACACACACACAACAATTTTACAAACTCAGAGAATTGAATCAAATGGCCTACAACACCCAGCCGTTCAGGTCTCAGCTGGAGCGACGATGTTTGGAGCCTTTCTGTATATGAAAAAGGAATTTGTGATCATAACGTAACTCATAACTCCGGAACCAGAACCTCGATCCAAATGACTCGACAGCAGCTCGTAAGGATATAATTCCTTTCACTTGAGACTAAGTTAATCGAGTCAGCTATCCTGCAGAAAGAGATGTGTATTGAATTCAAGGACTTTGTCACTTCCTCGAATCTTCCGGTTCCATTGTAGGTTCTCAAAGTGGTTAACGAGGGTTTAATTAGGCTTCAGTCAGCCAGAATCACAAATTCCAGCACATCACTTTTGTGACACTTGTATAGCGCAATACCGGTTTCTAAGGGCATGTTTATGTGTGACCGTAATCTTCAACGCGTAACTCCGGAACCAGAACTCCTATCCTGATAAAATTATATAGCAGGCTATGACAATGAAACCTGCTAAGAATTCGTTTGGATACATACGTTGATAAATTACTTATCAGCCTGTGAGTTGCATTATCAGGCACCACTTTTTCTCTTAAGTTGTCTGCAGACGAGGCAACAGGACTCACGCCACAAAAAATATTCACTATAGATTCTACTCTAGCTATTGTAACGCGGAAACAGAAACAGCATGTGAATAGCTTAGAACAAATCCCATAGTGAATATTTGTTGTGACGTGTGTCCTGTTGTCTCGTCTGAGCACAGCTTTATTCGCATACACACACGAAACACAGCCGATGACACCAGAAAAACGAGTTAATAATTTCATTCCGTTATTAATCGTGTATCAGTAACGTCAATAAAACTTTTTTAACCTTTTCGTCTTTCACCGATAGTAGAACCCGTTGTCCCCGAAAGAAAAACTGTTTCCCACTATTACGCCTGTCAGCCCTGATGGATTCCAGCTTAAATGCAATTCAATGAGTTCCGAAATTGCTTTCGTCACAAACCCGAATGGTTTGACCACGCAGGAGCTTTTTTGCTTGCATGTCCGTGTTTTGATTGGAAGTGTTAAACGATGTGATCATGTTCATTACTACTAAGCAGCAGCAATGACAAATTCAAAAACTAATTGTAATTTTTGTTTTAGGGCAAACCGAATGACTCTACCGCATACTTCGTCGTCGCCATTCATCATTATCCGGTGCTACTCGATCAATGCGTGCGGTTAATCAATTCCGAGTGGCCCCGTTCTTACAACGCCCGTTTGGGCAGTTTAAAATCATCGAGAGACAAACTTCCAACCAACATGGTGCTCGTTACCGAAATCGACAACGTTACCGATACAACACCTGTGCTAGCTCATGCCAAATTGTCCCCGATTCCATCGGATCCGGAAGCGGTGTTTCTCGAATCGGTCGTAGTGGACCGTGGACATCGTGGCGAAGGACTTGGAAAATTGCTTATGACGGAAGTGGAAAATCATTGCTTTGCAGGATTACAACTTAAAACTGTTTATTTGTCCACCGTGGATAAGGAAGGATTTTATTTAAAGCTCGGTTATCAGATTTGCAAGGCGATCAGCCTATTTGGTACTACTAGGGCAACAAACAATTCGACAAAGAAAATTTGGTTGAAGAAAACGACTTTAGAACGGGAGTGAATTAAATCTAATACTAACGCAAGCTTATCGATAGCAAAAAAATGAAAGCATTTATTATCTTTTTCACTGTCAGTTAGAGCAGATCAGCTCAAGGCGAGAAAAAATGCATTTGAACCTAATTATTTATTTGTATGAATCGGATAATTCAGCACCAAATCAATACAGCAGTTATGTCGCAATTAACAGGTTTGAACGGGTTTATTAATTTCTAATATTTAAATATGCATGTTTGTAATTTTCCTAACATTGTGTACAAGACAAATACTAAATAAATTGCGTTGATTGAATAAATTTTCGATCTTTTAATTTAAAAACAGTCTTATGTTTCCATAATGATCCTACTGATCACTAATAGCGGTAAGCTTGAAACTAGTTGGTACTGCCACACGGTATTATCTTTGATTTTAGGCCTGAGTTTAGTCCGGTCTAAGACGTTAGTACCTGTCATTGCAGAAATGGCTGCATCCTGAAGCTAAATAAAAACAGTGTAAAAGGCCGCCATGTTCCTCTTGCATACATCTCAATAATTTGAATCAACTTTTTGACCTTTATGTGCAATATTATGGCCCATGTTGCACACAAACCATATGAGGGCAAGTAAGCAAGTTTTATCCCGTACGAAAAACAGGTATAATCAAATTTTAAATCCAATTTTTTTGATATTCTTTATCGTCCTATATCTGGAGGGTGGTACACGTTCATTTCAAAACGCCTCATCGAAGAGTTATATTGCAGGTTAGCAGAAGTCGAATCATTTTGAAACAAACCGTCGAGCGGAATTTTATAATTGGATTCAGATATGAAAATTATTTTCGTTTGTTAGTTTACCTATGGCTATCGAAATGAGTGAAGTTGAATTTGCTAACAATTTTTTAGTAATTTTAACAAAAGGAAAACAAAAGAATATATAATCACAATTTGTACTCTTTATCGCACTGTGGTTCTTCGGATACTTGAATTTAAAAAACTGAAAACTTCACTGCGCGAACTTAAAAGAAAGTGTGTATTCGTGGACTGTATATTTTTGATTACATTTCCGCTTTAGTACAAATTTTCGTTTAATTCTTAATGATAGAACAGATATGCACAAGGTATGAAAGAGTTGTGAAAGCTGAGAAAGCTGGGTTCGGAAAAATCGCCTAAATCGTGTCGGAACTTAAGGGGGGTTGTGTAAAGTATTATCGGCAAAAAATTGGATACTTGATTTTTTTCGATACAAAGATTGTCAGGCGCCACATCGAAAATCTACTGGACCAAACGTTGAGACATTTGTGCAGTTGTTTTTCACAGCATTTCACAAGTAATTAGGGGAGCTTTTATTTTTTGGTCGATTTTCGATTTTTTCGTAGCACTTTGAAGCCAAAGTCCGATTATTGCTAAAAGAACGATTAACATCATATTGTAAAATAATAATATTAGGCACTTTGCAAAAAGCTTTTGTATTTGCCTGAACAATGATGTGAAGAAGAGGAACTGTGCAAAATTCAGAACGATTGGTCCAAGAAATTTTATGATTTACACCGTATTTCGTCGAGGTGCCTCCTGAAGATTCACTGTTTGCATCCAGTATCAGGTTCAATTTGTAAATTTATAATTGTCAATTCATTAACAGACAGACCGCAGACTATAGGAAGTGACTAATTGTAATTTTTATTAATTGAAATTACTGGACTTTTGGTATTCCAGGCTTGATTGGTTAATCGTGCTTGTTCGGAATTTTAACAAAGAAACTTCTTTGAAATCGTCCTTTACAGTCGGATCAAAGCTGAAAGATTTTATTCTCTTTAATTTAGTTCAATAAATTCATTGGGAGTATCTTACAATAAGTTTCTTCTCGCTTTCCTCCTTTAGATAGCTTTATCCCAATTTTCCGCAAATGACTTCGTATCCTGGTTTTTAATTGTGCATTAGGATTAATTGCAAAAGATTAGATTTAAGCTTAGAACTCACTTTTCTTGCTCGTAACGTGTGCCACATGTAATTCAATATCACCACCTTAACCTCAACTCTTACGTTGCCTTAGTTTAAGTAGATTAAGTTTCCTAGTTTAATTAGATTTAGTGTGCTAGCTTAAGTAGATTAAGTAGCATGTTTAATATAAGAAAAGAGAGAACATAATGTAATAAATGATATTGATAATCAGCTACCAAACCTACAACTTAAAACTTACAATTTCGCTTTATACCACCTCGACTTCCTAACGTGACAATATAATGATTTCACTAATTTTTCTCCTCACTCTCCAAGACGTTTGCTGTCATCTATCAACCGAACTGACATCTCATCTCCTTGCACGTTGCAGCTTACATCATAGGGCTTCAATTCGGATTGCCCTGCAGTGTTGTCCTTAACGGACCACTTCAAAATAAACTGTGAATATTTACTTACTGCATATAACGATTTTTTTCACCGTATATACGGCGCTGACGGCATTCAAATCACTTCAATACCTAAAATAGAGCATAGAAAATATTTTAAAATGAATACAAAATTAATTAATTCATTATTAGCAAAGATATCCTGTCCAGAAAACTAAAGGCCTAGTATAGATTGCAATGCCATATTATTACATGACGCCGCAATTTTCTGGGCAGTTTATCTAAGCCTCTACCAAATAAATAGTACTCAACTCACCTTGATCCCTTTGTGACACCCAATGAAAGCTCTTCAAGTCAGCAGAATCCATCAAAAAGGCCCTTGAATCGGAATTTCCTGTCCGAAAGTTCTATGAAAGTAACCTTTTGTTTACATTCATATCGGCAACACTATGGAATTTGTCAAAGTTAGCGCGCACTGTGTGCATTTTGTTGTAATGTGGTCAGAATTCAATATTGAATCCTTTGAGACATAAATTTCGAAACATTATTAACTTTATACATGGACCAATGCATCGACAGTACATTTTGTCATGAAAAAACAATTTTGAAGCGTATTTTTTCGATTTACGTTCAACTAATGAATGAAACATGCTGACATATTTGACCATTCATGGTTGTTCGTTTGTTACAGTGTGAAAACACGTTTCATAAAAATTATATCCCATGGCCATCTACCCATAGTTTCACTTATTTGTTGACACACTTTCATCGCTGTCAAACGGTTTATCTAGTGAGCTAATTGAAAAGGGATTATATCAAATTTATGGAACCGATGCGGCAAAACATGAACAAATGCATTTGCCGGTATTTCTGGTTCTAGTAAAACTCTATATTCAATGGTGAATAAAGATACCAAAAGTAGTATATAATCGAAACTTATGCATGAGGCAGACATCATTTGTCTCTAAAGAACATTTGCAATGTAGCCAATCGTTTTTTGGAGTGCCTAAATTTGTAATAGAATATTTTTTTACATTCAGTCTAATAACTGATTGCAACCGTCGTAAGGTAATAATGATCGCATCCGGCGATGGTATGTGAAAAATATATTACAGTCTTCGGTAGAAGTGTGATGAAGAGTTATGTTACTTATTGAAGAGAAAAAGCAAGTTATTCAACTACCAACGTATATACGCCAACGAACGACAAACCCGATGATATGAAAGGGAGATCAACAAACGTGTAGACATGATGTACGAAGAGTACATAAAACATGGTGTGAAGCTAATCAGCGGGGTGGAAAATGCAAAGGTCGGTAGGGAAGAATTTTTTCGCCTAGTTATTGGTGATGAGAGTCTCCCCAGAACAACCAACGACAACGTAAACGTCAACATCGCAGCAGTCAGAAAAATGGCTATGTGTAATACTTACTTAGTACAACAAAATATTCGGAAACGCATTTGTAGACATCCAAATGGTGAAACGTGTTTTCAAAACAACCAGGTTTTGACAAATGGTTATTTCGTTGATGTCGTCGATGTTAGTATTTTCCAAAAATCGTCGATTCTAACCATGATGTGCTGGGAGAGAACTATTTACATGCTTGGTCAAACAGTGACTGTTGAATCAGGATGCTGCTAAAGAATATGTTGAAAAGCTCAACGAACGAATAATTGAGCTACTAATAAGAGATAAACTAAACACAGCAAGGTATCAGGTTCACGAGGCGGTCTACTACAGTCACAAAGTGTTAAAAATACAAAAGGGCATCTGTGGAACGGCTGGATCAACGTTGAATGACCAATAGCGACAAACGAGAAAATCCAGACTGTGAGTCGAATGCTTGCAGCGGCTACACAGGCAACTTACACATTCAAGTGAAAGCCGGTATAAAATTTTATCGATGTAAGAAGGGGTACTTCGAGAAAAAAAATTCGAAGTACGAGGTAAGCTTTTGCTGGAAAGATTTGCAAAAATTTTACGGGACTATTTTCAGCACAAAAAAGAAAAGTTCTGTGGGATCAGATAGGATCAGGATGAGAAATCTGTTATCAAATTAAACAAAGACAACTGCCAGCGGTTGTCATAGAATGGGCAATCAAATAGAGAATGAAAACACTGAAAAAGGATTGTTGATGAAAAACAGTTTATGAATCTACCCTCGCTAGAAGAAGTTGAAAATATTGCGATAACATGTTTGACAATAAAATGATATCAGTTTATAAGGTATCAAATGAGTAGAACGTAGAGATAAGCATTGCGTTACAAAAGAAACGAAATCACATCTGATCATAAGCCATTTTTCAACTAGATTGCTAGTTGAATAGTTTTACAAATATCTTTTATAACAATAAATGGTTACAATTTTTTTAAATTACTAGATATATGACGGTGAAAAAACGTTTATAAAAATTAGGTAGCCAAATGATAATTTGAATACAACAGAGGCTGTATAAAACTTACCTCCTCTCTACAGCAAAGAGTGTTTCATCAGAATATTTTTTACACTCGATGGCAAATTCTACAAAAAATCCTTATCGACGCACTAAATTCACCAGACCTTTTATTTTTTAGATATTTCCTCTTCTTCAAAAAAAACTTTGCTGTCGGTTGTAATATTCTAGTCAAAGCACTGACTGGACATTGTAAACTCAAATATCACAAGTTTCCTACTCAGCGTGCTGAGTATTATTTGTGTGACAGTGAATTCGATTACGGAACTTCAAATCTTTTGATATGTAATTGCTCTACAATAACGCAATTACGTAATCGGATTTTTGGTTCTATATACATACACAAACTTTTGTACAGGAAGCTAGTAAGGATATGCTATAGTTCCTAACCCAGTGTGGCAAAGAGCTATAGGCTTTGTCAGTAGGGTTAATTATTCCTCCGGGAATGAAGAATTCATGCTGTTTACTGTTTTGTGTTGATTGTATTGTGTTGTCATTTTCCATTCCCCTTCCTTTTGTCTCCTTTCCCTTCTTATTAGGAATCTTATAAGGGGACAAGGCTGGGCACAAATCTTCGAATAACATGGGGTGCGTGCCAATCGAGTCAATATATACTGATTCCAATTTTACGATCAGTAATAAAATAAAGATTGTCTCATCCAAAAGGGCAGAGTTCAGCTGTTTCTTTGCGTGTACCTGTCATACCATCTATTCTGTGTACCGTTACCTTGCCTTGTATAAATCCGAAAAATCTAATATAAAACTAATGGCACTATCATAATAAATGAGCCACAAGATGTTTTTACCAGTTCCAGTTACGCAGTACTCAAATTATAGGATATAATCTTATTTTTGCACACCGATTTTGTTGTTGAGCATGTTGAGAACGTTAGTGAAAAACGACTTTTTCAAATGAAACGCTAGATTTTTGTTTGACTTGTCTTGTCAACGCAATCAAAGTAACCAACAGTGTTCCTGGAATATTTTCACTTTCAACACATTATTTTCCATTGAAGTGGTCCCTTAACAGTGCTGATAATTTGCATTACTTCATTTTCAGCAAAGTAGGTCTGCCAAATTCTATATGCATGGCTAGTAGAGTAGGTGGGTAGGTATAATAATCCCCCCACCGGACTAAAATGTCAGATTTCTATTCCATAGACGACATAATTATCTGAAACAAATAAATAATTTTATATGGCATTTTTCATGTGTTGCAGAACTGCAACTGATACAAACATTTCAAAAGATGTAAGCTTCTACTCTTTTTCTATAAGCATTTGATTTAATTTAAAATAGTCAGATTCGGCTGAATTGTCTGACTACCAAGTGTAATGTTAGAGAAGCTCTCTAAGTCCTTGGAGCGGATAGTGCCTAATAATACAACTCTATAACGTTCTCGATAATATGCAGCATTATTACAAAAAAAATAGCAAAATAACGTTTTAGTCAATTATGGATTTTAAACAATAAATTGTTTAAGCGGTTACAACACTGTAGAATTTTAAAACAATCGATTTTCTATTTATTAGTCTAAAATGTGCTTTAGGATGTTAAAAATGATATCCCAAAACATGGAAGACGAAAACAATTCACAAATGCGCTTCAATTCTGCCGCAACGCCTCTTATATGTATCCCATGTGTACTGAAAACTTCAACCGCGTTTTTTTCGATACCACTTTTTTAACTGGCCGGAAATGTAACTCGTACAAATGATTTTTGATCGCTTTGAAATTTTCACAGTATATTCAAAATTGATTTCTCCAGCCACGTACGCAGGGTTTAATATTGTTTTGCATACCTTTTTATTAATTAACGATTTTATGTATGACATTTTCGACGTTTCGCTCAAAAGTGTGCCATTTCGCGTAAAATCAAAATACCGAAAAAATCCTACGTACGTAAATCCCTATTGACATAAGGAATCAGAAAAATTTTAGTTCTTGGCGCTAGGTCAAAAATCACAGGAGATAGATTTTCGGCCGTGGACCCCTTCCAAAAAAAACCCCTTAACCCTTTCATGCCCAACTTTTTTCTAGTGCATGTAGGGTTTCAAACGGTGGGGTCAAGAAACTCGAAAAACCTTTTTTCAGAAAGGTAGGCGCTTTCCTTGCAGTGCTAGAAGCTGCTCAATTTTTACCTTCCAATGCTTAGTAAAATTCTCCTAGAGTATTTACAATAGTCCAACTGCATGAAAAACGTAGCCAAAAATAGTCTAAATTGATAAGTTTTATCAATTTTCACTAATATTGCAACATAACGAAGTTATATGAAAAATTTATTTTCCGTCGTAAACGTAAACGGTCCCTGGCAGCACTGCTCCATTGGAGTTCAATCAGACTAATTGCAATAACTTCAGTTCTAGAGCTGATTCTTATAACTGTTAATACTCAATTGAAAGCCAGCCAATAGTCACATTTATTAGCCTTACTTGTTTTTGTGAGTAAATCTTGCCTCAATCAAAACTTCTAGGTGTTTGAAAACGTTGTTGTCCGCAAACAACATGGGCATGAATGGGTTAAGCTAAATCGAGAATTTAGTTTTAAAAACATAAATACATCAGACTATTAAATGGCATAAACAGTGATGTTTAAATTTGTACAGTTTTTTTTAACATTGCCGTGTATTGCTGATCAGAACGCAGCAATGCAGCATCATGCTACCGGAAAAAGACAAAAATATGCATTGTCAAGCTTCTCTTGCACACATTTCGTTATTTTCAATCCTCTCTTCGGCTTTCTTCTGGATAAACATGGCTCTCTTTGCTCGCAACAAAGATAGCAATAAATAAGCCGGTTTATCAGGTAGGAAAGACAAGTACTGTCGAACTACACTGATAAAATAAAGTAGCATTAATGCGTAGAAAACTAAGCATTTTCAATAAAAGTGGAATAACCCATTAACTGTGTAAAGAGTTCGTACCCATAAATGAATACAGATCTTGTATGTCAATCAGGGTATGTTGTACCCATTATTTTTCGCAGAACTGTTACATCAAAATGCGTAAAAAATAACCATTAAGAAAAATCGCGCCATAATGAAAAATACTGTCAATATAATTATTTCTGAATTTAAAAAAAAAACATAAAATAACATTCATTTCACATTATTGTCTCCTTAACAAAGGTTAAAATATTCGCTCATTCTCACGACAAGCAGTTTATCGCACACGCTTTTTCATTCTTAGTAGGCACGGCCCCAACTTTTCACCTTTCAAGAAACTGCGAGAATTTACTGACAATATGTAGTATGGAAGCGTGATAATTTCGCAGCTTTGAACCTCGTGATAAATTAAGCGAGGGGCAAGCACTAAATCTTCAATACGACACAGTGCCAAAAGTGGTACTTAATTAGTTACTTTAAGTACCATTAAGTACCATAAAGTACATTAAATACCGGAAATATTTAAAAAAGTACGCGTCAAATTCATTGTACTTCAATTATACAGGGTGTTTAGTTCATGGTTAAGAATCTCTCGAGGGGTGATTGACTGTCATATTTGGAGAAAAAAATTGTTCTACACATACCATCAAACCTCAACCGTTACAGAGTTATTGAACTTTTTGTGTAAAAAACTTATTTGTATTAAAATACCTCTGACTCAAAAAGTATACTTTGTATTTTAAATCTTTCAGTTCCATTCGAAAGGTGAGAACATTTCCTATTGAATGGTGTTCTCATATCTTTCAGTTAATTAGTTTTAATTACCTTTTAGTTGTAAAGTGGTTAAAAGTTAGTGTTTTTGAGGAGGTTTTTGTTAATTTACTCAAAATAATGAATTACGATTATAGCAATATCTATTATTCAAAAGTTGGGTTTTAAGACGATTCATTTTTTGTTCTTCAACATCATATTTCTATCTCTTCTCATTTCTCTGTAATTTCATTGCTAAACTTTTCCTGTAATCGACTTGCAAGCGCTTAAAAGACTCTAATCTAAAAAATATGCTTTATATCGTTATTTCCAAGGTTTCATTGGAAAGCTGTGAAAATTTTCAATCGATGTATGTACAAATATCTCTTAGTTAAAGATACTAAATGGCCTTTTACTAAGAAAATAGCTTACAATTAGCGTTTTTCAAGCAGTTTTGTAATTATTCTAATTAATAATCAACAAAATTTATCGTTGCTATTGTTCATTTGGTGCCCCTTAACATTCTCTATAACTCGTTGCTTGACACTTTATCCATATCTCTTTTCATTTCGCTGTTATTTAATAGTTAACACAGCACGACCTCACCACAAATGTAGTGGGTTCGAAATCGTTATTTTTGCATATGAAACGATGTTATAAAAATGATTTTGCGTCGAAACAAAAAGAGATAATTGAGTAGAGTCAAAGAAAGGATTGTAGAACTTGTTGAGATGCACTATTTCTATAATAATAATGGTGATGTTTATTATTTACTATTTTAAGAAAATTAACGAAAATGCTAATAATAACACTAACTTTGAACTAATTCACTTCTAAAAGAATAGTAAATTCACTTAACTGAAAGGTATTAATACATTTTTCAATGCAAAATACAACAAGTGCCATACTTTTTCAATTAGAGCTAGTATTAATGAGAATGAGACAAAAATATCCAAGTTCAATAACCAAAACACATGAAAACAAGAAAAGATAAATCTATCATGTCAAAGAACGAATTATGCAGCTCTTCAAGACTTACACTTTGGATTATTAAAATGATGATGTTAACTATTAGGATTTTCGAAAAATGAACGAAAAATCGATCAAACGATTGTTAAATTTTAAATAAATTGCTTTGAAAAGGTTACTTAAATTCATTAACTGAAACATGTCAGAGCATCACTCAATGGAAAATTTTCTTACCTTCCCAATGAACCTAAAAGATTTAAAATACAAAGTATACTTTTTGAGCTAGAGCTATTTTAAGACAAATAAGTTTTTAACACAAAAAGTTCAATCACTTTGTAACGATTGAGATTTGATGGTATGTGTAGAACGATTTTTTTTTCAAATATGACAGTCAATCACCCCTCGAGAGATTCTTAACCATGAACCAAACACCCTGTAGAAAAGATTTTAAGTACAGCAACTTCGTACTTTAAATACGCAAAATATTTTAATTACCGTCAATGTGTACTTTAAATACTTTAAGTACTCACACATCGACGCTAATTACATTAAGTACCTTATTAAGCACAACAGAAGTATTTTTCAATACTTTCATTATTTACTTTAATTATATTCAAAATATGTTTGGTATTTTCAATACGACGCACTCAAACCTGTTAGTGCTTACCCCTCGAAATTAGGTTCAAGAAAAACCATTAATATATTTCACTATAGAATTTTTCCCCACATTATTGCAGTATTTTCATTCTAAGCATCTGTATCTACTCATTTCTGTGAATTTTTGCGAAACCATTAGTTTACCGACAGTTTTACATTAGGCGCGAAAATATCATCTCATATTATACCGCGAAAAGATGAGATCCAATCTAGTGGCAGATCACTTGTGGTGCATTTTTAAAAATCAGCGAAATTAAATGCATTTCTTTCCATCAAAGTAGAAATTCGTAATGCATTTTGCGTTGCGTGTAAGACGTCAAAACCCTACAAAAACAGCCCTACATTCAACAAAACATCGAACAAAGTGGATCAGCGTAGTACGATTGTTAAATAATCTTTTCTGCGAGGGAGTGCAAAGTTGATGCAAAAATGGAAATTAAATGCATTTTTTCTAAGTTGATGCAAATTTGTTATACATTCCCAGAGTGATCTGCCCCTAGGATCCAATGCTGTCTTGTCGAGAAAAGTTACTTCGTATCAAATACAAATTAAATACGCCAAGGTCCCATACAAAAGTGTCATCATTTTTTGACTCACCGAAAACTAGATTTAAAGAGCCCTATGCATGAGTTTTGTTTGACAAATAATAAAGTCTGAAAAATAATAAGAAATGGCAACACGTTTTGTTAGAACAGATCCAAGCATGTCGTGCTAAGATCTGTTTTTTGTTTGTTTTTGTCGTTACTTTTTTTGTGGACTCGCCAAGGCAACATTACTTCACTGGGGACTTAACGGTAACATTTTATATTTACGACTGATTAAAATAAAATCAAAATCTTTTTCATCGTAACTTCAGCAGAATTTCATCATAACTTCAGGAGAATCAGCTGAGGGAGGTCAACCACGAAAGTTGCTATTATGAGATAGAATTTGCACCGGAGACATCGGTAGTAGTTCTACCCAAAGTTGTTTGTACGGCAGGTGCTGATTCTAACTTGCGTATATTCAACAGTGATCTAAATTGATAATATGCTTGAAATGCTGCAGAGTCATCGCAGCTACGTAAATGAGGTCAGATGGGGTAGTAGGGATGATTTAGGTGTATCTTGTGGGAACCCAACGAGAATTATTCAAAGGATTCAACCTTTTTCGTCGTGTCGGCAGAAGTGTCTGCGAAGTAGTACCCAGACGAGGCGGACAAGGTGCTTTATTCCAAGAAATCCAGATATATTTGTATTTGATCGTATGTTTATTGCTGGTCGAAGTAGGTGAAATATCGCCTTATTCTGTTCATGAATGTGAAAATTGTAAACTCTGCTCCTTAACTACTTAACAAAATAAAACCGCCAACTGGATATATTTTTGATGGCTGGATCTTTTGACTGCTCTAAAAATGTCGAACTGGCGTATATTTGCGACATCCTCAGTAGTCTAAGCAGCCGTTGTTTTATGAGCATTGCCGAAATGTTCCGTTTCCGCCACGGACTCAGACGCAGGCCGCAGGTTCCGCTACGAACCTTAGTTACTCAGTTAACTACCAGGTTAACTCGCTTAAAATAATTCTTAATGATTTTTCACTCATTATTAAGATCAGTATACCCATTGAAATTACCTCATCGAGCAGTTGTGAAATGGATAAAAAGCGCTCATTGATAGAAGCAAAAAATACCTATTTTTTGATA
The DNA here is from genome assembly GCF_030247195.1 of Topomyia yanbarensis. NCBI lineage: Eukaryota > Metazoa > Arthropoda > Insecta > Diptera > Culicidae > Topomyia > Topomyia yanbarensis. Next base: position 457,644,663 of record NC_080671.1, read on the forward strand.
GCTCGAATAACTTCCGAAAATGGGCAATTTGAATACATAAAATGGGTAAAGTTTTTTTACCGTGTATATCTACCCGCATTTTCGATTTCCTCGTTCTATATTCATTCTCTCTACACGCTTGATTCCAATTGCACATCAAAGGGTTACAGTAGAGCACGTTGTTATTGCCCATATATCTATCGTATCTCACATCAAAGAAAGTAAATAATGGAAGAAAATTATTGTTTTTAGAGGATATATCCAAATAAATAATAATTGGATATAGATCGTAAAATGCAATATTTTAGGAATTTTTTACACTCGTGGTTAACAAATTGAATCAGAATGTTAACATCTTAGAAATCAGCTCCACAAATACCCTAAGCTAAGACTAAATAATTGATTTTAAATATGTGCGATGTTTCAATAAGAATAAAATCACATAAAACATCTAAATACAAACTATTTTGAAATTTATTGCGAACACAACGGTAATCAATATATTTATTTCGATTTTGGCATATGCATCAATAGTTCTGAACCACCGGTACATAAATCTACCTTATCTACTTTTCCGAAATATGGCTTGAGCCGCGAATCAGAAAATAATACGTCAGATTAAAATATTAATTAAATCTAGAAATGATTAAACTGGTATAATATTCTGTCAGGTCAGTTGTCGTAATGATCATAAGTTTGTTTGAAGGAAAATTGCGTATAAATGGCACAAATAGTTACAGGGTGTTCGCAAAAATATATTGCTATGACGCTTAAAACTTTGATTTCTATTTTAATGTACTTATTATTTTATTCCAAAAAAAATTATAGAAATTGTGTTAACAAATGAATTAGTCCAATTTTCATTGATGCATTACAGAAATATATCTATATTCTCTGTCTGCCACAGTGCAAACAAAAATATGAAATATATCACTTGTGAATATAAAATGATCATTCTGTCAAAGTTTAATTTTCTGTTTGATATTTGTTTACTTTTTATTTAAACCTCGCTGAAAAACGTGTACAATTTTAATTCGCAGACCTTGATAATTGATATTTATTCCAAGCTTGTAAAAATCCACTTGAAACGAATATAACTATTCTCCCCCACGTCGATTGGTATCATGTCCAATTAGAATGACATTCACAGTTCATTTTGAATTCAAATTGAAATATTTTAACCATTTTTTAATCAAAGTTTGAAATCTCGACAAACATATGATTACGGCTGAAAAGCCAACTGTCAAAATTCTCTTTGAAAGGAAATTTCGGACAAACCGTTACTCGCCAATCACAGATGTTGGCAGTAAGCAAACGAGAAAAGTTTTCTCTTCCATTAACTGCTATGAACTGTGTTTACCCAGTAACGGTTTGTCCGGAATTTCTTTTCAAAAACCGATGGTTCAGCCACCTCCTATTCAAACTGAATAAAAACATGCAGCGCCTATTCAAACTGAATAAAAACATGCATATGTATATTTTTTATTGCTTCGAAAGCTGGAACCTAACAGCTAGTAAAAGTAAGAAGAAGTCTGTTTATGACGCTTTTCAATGTCAAAAATCTGTCAGGTCAAAGGAGTTGCAGTTTTGATCACACTTTTGATTCATCACACAAACTGTGCAGTTCGATTTGGTGTGAACTGTGCAATACCAATTTATTTTCTTTTGTGCATTTAATATTGTGTCGCTACAAAGTGCTGTACATCATCGGTCAACTTTCAACTATCCAACTCGTTAAAGTTTTAAGTTCAGAAACATATCGGCTACAAGTTGACAAAATTGTTCTCAAACGCTATGGAACGAGACATTTGACCAAGAAAAACTATTTTACTGCAAGAAAATATCGGAATGAAAAACAATTCACCATGTTGTCTAATTTTCTCATTTTCTTTAACTTGAATTTGTTGTTTTTTCACATTGGCGTTCAACGCAGATTAGAACGCAGCCATATAAATGATAGCATAATTTGATTAAAGCCTACCAAATATTTTAGGCCGGTTTAAAAGTTAGTTCGGTTTAAAAAATGTTGGTACGGTTTTGTGCTTACGGCTATAAGAATCCTTCCTGGTTCGGACTCGTACATATGACGAGTGTCTTCTAAGCCCATGACAAACAATAGGACGTCCCAACATGCCTATAGAAATTAAAATTACTCATGTTGTACATCACCTATAAACAATGGCGAACCGCCCATCTTCCTTAATAGGATCGTTCGCTTCCCCGGAACCATCAAACCGTCAGCTTGACTGCCACTTGTTCTTTCTACCACGCTTAATACCAGCGCACCACCTCGGTGCCCCATTCATGACCATGCACCGTGTATAGCATTCTTGTGCACACATCAGCGAGCACACATCGAATGCGTATTCACTTCCGTTTCCCCAACCCTGAAACAGAACCCAACTCACACGCAGACAATGGACAACGCTGAAAAACGCCCGCTCGCGCGAACAAAAGCTCAATTACAGGAAACACACACACACACGCCTCGACCATTTGGACGAACATCGAAGGAGGCGGCGATGATCATCAATGAACCAGAGCGTCGAGTGCAACATATTGTGGACGATTTTGTGCGAAGCCAGTGCATTCTCCCAGTCAGACCCAATTTTAGTGGTTTGCAGCAGCAGTTGCCGCGTGGATTTACTGTAACAGGATAAAGTATGTACAGTCCATTAGAAAGTAAATCGATTGCGGCCGTCAGTTCAATTGGGGTCTGCTGTTGGCCCTGGCCGCACCGTTGTGATAATAGTTTCTGCTTTTGTGTGATCGTTCGGTGATGATTCGGGAATAGAGAATGGAGAGAGAGAGAGTGGTAAACTAATAAAGCATCCACTCCCACTTTCGGGCCCCCGGTCTCGGTCGACGTAAAGCTCGGTCGGTTTCGGGTTTTTCATCCATTCCAAACCAGGATCTTCCATTATGCTGCTGCTGCTGCTGCTTCAACAAAAGGCGATGACGGTACGGGTGCTGCTGCTGCCTGCTGTTCCGGAGACTGAAAGCAAAAAAGTAAACATTCGACGTCTATAGAAATTTTAGCTCATATTTCCCTTTTCTACACCGACTGGCGGGTTCCGGCTTCCGAGATGCATCTGGAATCTGATTCCAGGCGATGAACGATGAGCTGTAGCTAGGTAGGTAGGTAGGTAGAACATGCTGACTCGTTGAAACGCAGCCGTGATGCTGCATGTTATTGATTTTCGTTCCACTTGGGTTCATTTTGACAGCCGTAGCAGCTTCCGAGTGCTTGAAGAACATTCATAGCAGTAAACTTGAGTCGAGAGAGAGGGTGTTTGAAGCGTGGAAAATATATTGTCATCGGGTTCACTCTAAATCTTAAAGACGGTGCGATAGTGCGGTACGGTTTAGTGGAGCTTGAGAAGCTGAAGGTTGAACGGCTCAACGAACCGGGGGGTAAAGTTATGTGGCGTGCAGCCAATGGGGTCTGGTAAATTTCAGAGCCTGTTGGGTTCTAAATGACTAGGGCATAGTCCAGAACCAGGAAGTAATTATATCGCTAAAAGAGAAATTTAGACGATAAAAGGTAATTTAAATTCTGCGCAATTAGTTTTTCAATTTTATGAGAAGATTAGCATTGAATTTCGAAAATTGCTATTCTTTAATAAAAAACCTGTTTTAATCCACCTATCGGTGCAATTGTGCCTTTCTCATTTATCATAGCTACGATTTAATAGCTGGGTACGTTCAATGTAACATTGTGGAAATGTCTATTACATTATTATTAAACTTGATTGGTATATATCAGTGCACGACTGCCACGAGCCTAATGAGCAACATATCGACGCTGACACACTTCAAATAAACAAAAATATAACATTCAATTAGCTTAATCAGTGTGAGTTCAATGTTGTCTTCATGTTAACATATTTTGAAATGCGGGGTGGTAGGGAAGCGGGAGATAATTAGTCGGAGGGGGAGGATACGTCGGGAACAACCTAACGTATTTTGGTATATAGGTTGATGAAGCGAATGCGGGTGTGAAGTTGGTCTGAAAGGGAGGGGTGAGAGAGTTGGGGAGGGGTTGAGGGATGGATGGGGAGTGCAACTTCATATTATACTTTCCATTTGAGACAAGGTTAGTGATAATTGATTCAGTCATCACCGAAGTGGCTTTAGTTCTGGAATATGCCCGGAAGCCAGGAAGTATCGATAGTGGACAATATATTCCAAGAATTTTTAATTCACCTAGGTCAGTTTGTCAAAATCGGTAAAGAGATAGGTGGAAAATAGGACAGTAACTTAGAAACTTGTCGAGTTCCCCGGGGGCCAATGTGGTCAAAGCTACTTTGATGGGTCTTTAGTGATCTAGACCCGCTAATCCAAGTAATGTTGAATCCATTTAAATATGTATTACATCATTCGGACGCCATGGCGTTACCAATTTATATGGGGATTTGCTGTGTAACCGTACTTTTCAACCTGTAACTCCAGAACCGGAAGTTGGATCAACTAGAAAATCAATAGCAGCTTATGGGAGCGGCATACCTTTCATTTGAAACTGTGCAAAGCAGTTCAGCCATTTCTGAGAAAATTGGGCGACATTATTTGACACACGCATGCGAAGTAAATCGAATAATATAAGCGAATCGGCCTTGCGAGCCTCGGTTAAGTCAAGTCGAAATTTCGACCGATTGCATAACCTTTCCAAAAAGTCCTAAAAATTTTTTCTCAAATTATTTTTCAGGATAACATAAAATCTCGACTCGTTTCATGCATTTTAAAGAAATTTGGCATCAAAAATACGAATTCGATTTCTGCAATTTCATGTTTCGGAAATTTTAGTCCCGGCTTAGGGTGATGAGCCCATTTTCGCCATGTTTCTATTATCACCTTACGCATTAGAAATCGTTGGTTAGAGCAGTGTCTGCCATATTTATTCAACGCATTGAGTCAAATGGTAGCGCAACAATTGGGGCACTCGATTCGAGTTTTTGTTACGTTCAAACTAGAGAATTTCACTGTTTTCAGCGCATTGGTGTTATTATATTGGTTCTTAGCAACGAAGCAAAGCTGTTGATGTCAATTTGTACGCATTCCATTGATTGTAGGCCGATAAATTGATGAACTAGTGAGGCACCCTGCTTAGCATGGTGAAAATAGGCACTTTACCCAATATATTTCCGGAACCATTTAACCGATGCGTACGATATTTCATAGCAGTCTGTCGAGATAATGTACATAATGTATATAATCATTTGAGACTAAGTCTGTGAAAATCTGCCCAGCCATCTCCGAGAATCTAATGTGAGTTTATTATGGTGGGGTGTCTGTAAGGGGCCATACACTAATTACGTAAGGGCATATGGGGGGAGGGGGAGTTCCAAAATATCTTACATATTCTTATCTGAGGGGCAGGGAGGGTTTGTCCTTTCTTACGTAAAATCATAAAACAAGTTTAAAAAATTAAATCCATAAGGAAAATATACTTTTTAATAAGAAAAGGGAACTATTTTCATTTGTACCATATAATCCTTGTATATCAAACAATATGAGTATTTTTTTGGCTATTGGTTGTACATTGTTCTGTTCGGGAACTGGAGTCACAATATGCCTTACATGTTAGGAAGTGTTGATACCCGTCGTGTTGTTAGACCGACTTTGTCCTTTTCAAACGTTCGATTCAAACCCGCAAGGTATCTGGAAAATGTTCTATCATGCGATTGTCAAAGATCTTGAATGTCGAATATTTCCAGAGTGTGAACTGTATTTTAATTCAAGAAAATTCGAAGATGGTTAACTCGGAGCTATGCGTACTAAAAGCGTCACAGCAGGAACTCAGAACAAATTTATGCCAGAAGAGGTATAAACTCTTTTAAATTTTACATCACAAAAAAATAGATTCAAAGGAAGTGGAATGTAGCACATAGATCTAATTACTGGTCGCAGTGGATCGTCTCCAACAAAAAAAGTGGAATATAGCAAAGCAGATCATGTGGACCAAATTGGAGTTACTGAATATCTGACAACAGTTGTTCTTTCTACTGGGCGAGATTGGCATGCAATTGAAATTCTGCAGATGATTACAGTTAAATTTTGTCATGAGTTTTCTTGTAATAATTCTATACATATCGTGTTCGCTATCTTATTATTTGATGAATTAACAATTCGATTTTTTAATTACGATAATCATGATAAGGTCTTATGTAGGGGGAGGGGGAGTTCATCAAAATCTTACGAACTCTTATCTGGGGGGAGGGGGAGGTTGAAAAGCTCTAAAAAAGCTTTGCGTAATTAGTGTACAGCCCCTAAAGTGCTCAAACCGAAAGTAAATTTGATTTAGGCAGGTCAAAGCTAAATACATTTGTCCCAGGAAGTGACATTAACCTTCTTAGCCAAGTCACATTCAACGATTTATCAAACCCCCATCAAATTGCAATGGTCGGTACGGTTGTCCACGTTTCTTCCTTATTCAAGGTTCAAAATAATTCGCTGATTAAATAAATAATTTCATTGCCGTATAATTTTGAATCATCTTCATTTTGTACGCTGCACAGTTGGCCTGGCCGCTTTAATGAATGTATCACATACCACATGTGCCACAAACATTAATATTGACAAGAATAATTGTAGGCGAACGTCTGCAATTTTCCAGAACCTCTACATGTATTAGCTGTGTAGGTGTTGTACGATTTCGAAAGTAAAGCAACAATGTAACTCTTGTGTAATGTAAGGATTTATTTATACATTCAGTATGTACGAAAAAGGATTTTTCATGCGAGCGTGCCAAGAGTCCAACCATTCCCACGTCGAGGAGCGCCACGGCGGACATGATAACTCTTGATACAATTGTTTGAAATAGGAAATTCAATAAGATTTTTAAAGCTTAGACTTGTACTCGATGAGCCAAAAAAAAAATAGGAAAAAGTCTGAACTTCGGAAAATGGCTTCATAAAAACCGAAAAATCTTATATTTTAGTGTAGAATTCGCTCACAATAATAGGGAGAATTTTTTTTTATTCATTTTTCCGTGGTTCATCGGTTTGCTACACATATTTAGCAGTTGTTAAAAAAGCAAGCCAATCAAGTTGAATAGTTTTTGAGTAATCGTGTCCGACAATTTGAAAAAAATGCGGTTTCGAGAAAAACACTATTAATTTGCCGATATATTAAAATCTGCATGTGTTACAGCAAATACGCGCGAGGAACGCATGGTTGTTTGAAACAAAAGTTCAGCGTGGCAACAGAGATTGCAGAAGACTATTCTAGAGGCTCAATACTAACTATTAAGCGAATAAAAAAGAAGTCGTTTCTTTACCCACAACACCAGACGCCTCCCTTAATTTTGAAAGATGGGGCGTCAGTAACCTAGAACTACAAATGCAAAATGGTTGGCTCCCATTTTAGCAGAAAATTTCCTTTTTGTATTCATCGCGGTATCGGTTTGAACAGGAGTTTTTTATGTGACCACACTTCACAACCCGTAACTCCGCAGCCGGAAGTCGGATCGAAATGGCCTTTAAAAATAGTTTTTGGGAACACAACACCGTTCATTTGAGACTGAGTTTGGTCAAATGGGACCAGTCATTGCTGAGAAATCGATTTAACTGTCATTCTGAATTTGGATGCTTTCGCCGGGGCTTCCAGAACCGTCGATGGTGGCCAACATGCCCGTGCACAAGGGGAAGGGGGGGTTCAAACACAAATAGAATGTCATTTGAGTTCGGTCACTCTAGAAACAAGTCAATGAAAAAACCAAGGACGAAACTTTGCCGAGGGTGGGTGGAAAGGAATGTATGTCAAGTTGGACGGCTTCTCTGAAGGATCGGTTCACGTTTCGACAAGCTTCGATATTATCAACAGTAGTGTCGACAGACACAGTAGTAGACAGCAGATGTCGGTCAGCGAGTTAGCAACGGCATCTAAGGAGAAAAAAACACGAAGTTGGAGAAAATCGGGATTTCGTTGCCTAGAGAAATTTTACCACCGATGATTATTCCGTTGGAGTGGCAGCGAAATGGATCGTGAAAATGGGCATCGGTATAGGGTGAAATACCGCCGCCGAAAAGTTCTCAGCACCAGCTAACAGATAAATAGGAACGACTAGCACCAAGAAGGGTAAAAAGCGCGGCGAAGGTGGCTGCAAACAGATGTAAATCCTTTTGGTCGACACCTCCGGATCGATTCATGTCTCAATAGGTGACCATATTTGCAGCAGACCTGAGCAGGTCTGATGTATCGCGAAGGTTGGACAGCAAGCAAGGAAAAGTAGCTAGGGATAAAACATGACGATTAACACAAAACAAAATAAGTAGGAACACAAAACAGTACTTAACGGTTGCCCTGGATGGATGAGGTTTGCGAGATACAAGAGGATTAAGTTTAGTCCGTTGGCTTAACAACTACTACAAACCAATCCGAATCCACCACGAGCCAGCAATGGTCGGAAATACAAAAAACGTTCACTAGGGGCCAAACCATCGAATATATTCGCAGGGTGTCTTTGGAAGAATTTTTCGTATGAATATTCTCCACAATCTGATACAAATTGAATTGAGGCATGGCTTACTAAGATTGAACTAGAAAAATTAACTTTTTATGCTGACGAGGTAGAAAGTTGGTGTCTTCGACAAAGTTGTATAAATGCTCGTAATCAAGAATTTTATTGAACAACTTGAACTTGTAGGACTTAATGTTATCGATTTATGAAGCGTTTTCTAAGGCCCTCCACATTTGTTTGGAACATGGTTTGCACGAAAAGTCACAGTGGAAAAAGTTATATTAAAAAAAAAACAAAATTTAAGGGTGTTGCTATAGAAAACGCTTTATAAATCTATAACTTTAAGTCCTACATGTTCAAGTTGTTCAACAGATTACTTCATTACGGGTATTTCTAAAACTTTGTCGAAGCCACCAACTTTCTACCTTGTCAGTATAAAAAGTTTTTTTTTTAGTTTGATCGTAGTAAGCCATTCCTAATTTTGATTTTTATCAGTTTGTGGGAAATATTCTGACAAACAATTCGTCCAAAGATACCCTGTGAATATATTCGATGGCTTGACCTCGGGTTCTGATTGCCCGGTGAACCCTTCTTTTCAGGGCGGCCTAGGTGCCTCTATAGAATTTCGGATTTTCGTTACTTATTTTTCCCGTGTATTCTTCCTCAACACTTCACTGGTCGTTTCTTACGGTCCGCTGCTGCTGACGATGGCGGGAAGGCGGACGGTCGCTTCTGACCGGCCGAGACTACAACGGCCGCGTTCTCCTGTGGTCGTTGGCTGCTCCGGCAGCGGTCCTTAACAATTAGCCAGGGAGGTGAGCTTTGCTCCTTTGTTGGAACCTCCCTAGCGACAGTGGTGACGAATCACCGGATTCTTTGCTCCCCGCAGCAAGGCTCGTTCGGCTTATCCCTCCCAGCGAGGGCGGAATGGTGCGTCCGGATCCTTTGCGGTTAGCCGGGGAAGCGAAAACTCCTTTATAATTAGCTTCCCCCGACGGCGATCCAGCACCACACACAATATGAGTGCCTAAACCACGGGCCGGTACTTTCCGACGGATATCGCACTTCACACAATTGCTATTGGTGCTGTTAGCTGTCCTGGAACGGTTTATCGAAGACGTCGTCGCACACGAATTTCGTACAATCGATTGAAGGCGTAAACAGCTTGCGTTGCGGCGACTCCGCATGAGCCAACATGCACGGTGCAGGTTTTGACGCATTATCAAAGGAGAATGACTGAACCGCTACAAGCTTGCGTGGTAAACACTTAGTCAGCCTGTAACTTTCAATTCAATGCGATGAAATATAAATATTTATGCATCAATCGAATACAAATAATGCAGGCTACAATTTATGGAAGAAAGTTTTTGAAATTCATTGTACCATTCGACTCAGTTCGTCGAGATCGGAAAAGTCTGTATGTGTGTGCGTGTGTGTGTAAGTATGTATGTGTCAAACAATCTCACCGATTTTTTCAGAGATGGTTGGGCCGATTTGTACAAACTTAGTCTCAAATGAAAGGTACAACATGATGTCCAAATGATGCAATACATATTAAAAAGTGTGCAACATTACTTGGATTTGCGTGTTTGGATCATTAATGACCCATCGAAGTCGCTTTGACCACATTGGACACCTATGACGATTCGTGATGCCCATTTTCCAGCGAACTGTTAACCGATTTTTATAAACTTGATTTCAAATTAAAGCTATACTTTCATTGATTGCTATTGAATTTCATTCAGTACTGACTTTTGGTTCCGGAGTTACGGGTTGGTTATTGCGGTCACATAGGAAGTTCTCATATAAACCGGTACAATCGTAATACCTCTTAGGTTAAAAATCAGAACATCAAATTACTTTGTTTCGCTGGCCTAGATCACTGATCGCGAATCAAAGATTCTTGGAAAAAATTGTCTACTATCGATAACTCCGGATGTCTCAGGCTTCGGATATATTCCAGGACTAAAGCCACTTCTGTCATGACTGAACTAATTTTCACTAACTTAGTCTCGAATGGAAGGTAAAATATGATGTTGGCTGTTGCACCCCTTATCCACCCCTCTCCATACTTCTTCTGACACCCCTCCCCCTCCTTCCTCTCGCAACTCACCCCCCCCCCCTCCACTCAAATAATCTGACCCCCTATCTTAGACCAAACTCACACCCGCATTCCCTTCATCCGCCCCGTATACCAAAATATGTTAGGTTGTTCCCAACGCATCCTCCGCTCCCACTAATTATTTCATTTTTATGAAATAATTATCGTAAAATTTAGAAAAATGATGTTCATTTATCATACAAAAATTTATAACGAAAATTGTTTTATTAGTCAAGTTATGTCTTATTTATTATAACTATTCGAAATTATATCCAGTATTCTAGAGTCACACATCCGATAGGGAATCGATTATTTGGAGTGCCCAATCGATTTCAATTAACTAGACTGATGTTTTCATGTAGTTTATTTTTTGACACGAGGCTTTAGCTGAAAGGTGTCATTTCATGTTTCATATTTGAGCGACCGAAAATAAAAGTCGCAAGGACATAGTAAGCTTTATAAGACCCGTTTTAAATATGTTAGAATATAAAAACCGGATATAAAGCATAAAAACGGACTGGTACTCTCCTTCGTAAGAGTCGGATAACATAAACTTCATTACAAAAACCGGAAAAAAGTTTAAATTTTCGCGCTCTAAAAAATCAAAAATCACATATGTAAAAATATCAATAATCTATGTTAAACACTATACCAAAAATATCCATGCACCCAAAGCTGATGCTTTGAATAGATGATAGAAGAACAGCTTGTTTCTATGTATGCAACATGATAATCTCTTAATAAGACATTTCAGCACATGAGCTATTATGAGCATTTTGAACAACTTTTCAAATCGCTAAAATAACCAGCTGCCATATATTTAACTTCTTTGCACGATCCAGAGGGAACTTCGCCTTAATCCCACTACTCTGACATCGATGTTACGTGATATTCGTCATGAAATATTGTTTTTTGAGGGCTATTCATAAACTATGTCGCACAAAAAAAAGAAAATGGTCCAAAATATATTTTCCTCCAAGCATATTGCAAATTGTTGTTGGTTTTATTATCTCCGCTCCACTAGCACGTCACAAATTAATTTTCATTGTATTTTTCATCTTACTTTGCTGGGCTTAATAAAATATTAACTATTAAATATTAAGTATTATAATGAAGAAAACCATAGCCTCATGTAAATTCTTCTCAAATTGACGTAAAAACCCTATATCATTTCGATTCGATAAACAGTACCATACAACAAAATACAATAAAAATTCTAGAAATAAATGACTAAAAATGAAAATTACAATACAATATTAAAAAAATTCATAGGAATTATAATAATAAATCCAGTTTCAGGCAAATTAAAAACTCTTCAAGAGCCGGTTCTTAAAGGTAGTGGACGACACGTTGAAGTTCAAATCCACAAACACTTCGTTGAATGTGGCAGACGTGAAGCGAATAGGGTCATGACAACCAAAGAGTTCCTATGCTCCGACAGCAAAAAGCTTCGCTGACGAAGCACTTGTTCGGGTGCATACAGGTGTGTGATAGATTATTTTGTTTTTCTCTCAATTACGCATACCAAGTTGCAGCAGTCTCAATCACACCTACCGCACACAGAAGCCTTGGGATCTGTCAAGTTACTAGTGAGTTGTTGGCGCTGATTATATTTGCAGTCTTTGTCAAGATGCAAAACAAGACTGCCGCAGGCTTTCTCGTCTGGTCAATATAATAAGTGTGTGAAATATATTAACGTGTTATTATTTTACATAATTCCATTATACGTTTTATTTGGTGAAGTTTGAATTCTGCGTGTTAATAAATGTATTTAAATGTTGAATAAGTCAAAGATTTGTTATAGAATGGGTCGAGCATATCACGGTACTCAAGTGGAACGAGTTTTGCTAAGAAATTTTGTTCAAGAAGATAATACGTATAAATAAATCGCGAATACACAGCGGCGTTCCGAAAACTTGGTTACAAATGCCTTAAAACTTTTGAAAAAATGAAACACGCAAAAAACCCAAGAAAACATCTACAGCAGCTGACCATCGTATTGCAATTTTATCGAAATCTGATCCTTTCGCATCATCCAAGACCAATTCAGCACAAATTGGAAAAGTGGTAGGTCCGAGAACAGTTCGCTGTAGGCCGTAAAATTCAAATCTTCCAGAAAGAATTGCTAGGAAGGTTCCATTATTTCGAAGCCAAAACCTTTGAAGAAAAATGCAATTTGTTTTTCAACAGCGTTAATGGGCCTGGTTCAGAAGGAATCAAAAAGTGGCGACATATCCCTCGGAGGGACGAATCAAATGTCGTTTTCGATTGAGAACCTAGACACCAACCCGGGTTAGTTGCTTCAAACAAACGTTTTTAATGGAACTGAGTTGGGTTCTCGCAAAACAGCGGTGGTGTGAGCGAACCCGAAATATTTTGCAGGTTGGAACCCAACTCGGTTTTCAGTTCAGTGGCGCATAACCTAGGTTAGAAACTGGCTTCAAACAAACGGTTTGACAGTAGTTAGGTCCGAAACTGAGTTAGTTTCTGCCTCAAGCAAAAAATGACAAAAGATACACCTGTTTTCCTCCGATTCACAACGAAACGTTAAACGACCAAAGTGCAAACAGTTTGATCTGCGACACACGCAAAATATGGTAAAGCACGGAGACGAGAACAATGCGGTTTGGGGCTTGTTTTTTGTAGAATGGGGCAGGTCCTATTCTTCGCAACGCCACTATAATGGCAAGATTCGGATGCAAGGCTAAAGGATGGACATCCTAAAGGATGTCATGCAGTCCTATGCCAAAGATAACGTGCCTTTACATGACAGTTTCAGCAAGATATTGACCGAAAACGCACATCGAAGTATGTAAAGGATTGATTTCGGGATAATGAAGTGATAATAATTTCGGACCATGCCAATCTCCTGTCATCAATCCCGTAGAAAATTTAAGGAATGTACTTAAAAAGAAGTTATTCGATCAAAATTTCACAAATAAGGCTCGTTTGTGGGAAGCAGCTTAAAAGGAATGCTACCCTATAGCAACGGAAATTTATCAGCGTTTCAATGACTCAATGCTAAGACAAATGGATGAAATTCGGTTGAATAAGGGAGCTTACACAGGTTACTAGTTGTTAAAAATGTTGAAGTCTTAAAATTATTGGATTTAAAAAAATTTAATGCAATAGATTACAATACACCTATTTCATTAAACAGGTACTTTTTTGGATTTCATGGAAAGAAAGAGTTACGACAAAGCATAACATTTAATTTACAAATAAAAGTGTTCTTTTTCATATTTACGGCTATGCCTAACTAAAATTTGAATATAAAAAGATTTTTAAAGAAAACTCAAAACTGCATGTATTTTTATCCCACACCTATTTTATTGACCAGCAGTGTATATGTGTAATTGATTCCACAGTTCCGAAACATCTGCCTCACCAAGAAGTATTTTAGCAACGGAAACTCTTCTTCTCTTTTCCAACGTGTGTAGATCTAATAACACTAGTTTACAAAATATAAATAAAAATCTGAACTTCAATATTCGAACACCATTTCTAATGTAAAATTGCATGCTGAATCCGAAAATGAGGTCCGAAAAATTTACAGCAGAACAGTTTTCGAGTTACAGTGAAAAAATGAATTTTATCTTAAAAATTAAAAGTACGTTCAGTAAAATCCAAATATCTTCGGTTGTAGTACATCTATATGAAATATTATTATGTTGAATTAAAGGTAACTGATTGCACTTTTGATTGTTAGAATATTTTGTTTTAAAGCGACTATTGGTTCTGACGTCATTTACGAATCTATTGAACTTTTTCTTAATTTTTCGTCATTTTTTAAAGTAAAATGAGTGTGTGATCAATATTTTCGGCAAGATAAAGCAATCCCAAAAAATTATATATTTATAGGAAATTAAAGCCTGCTAATAACCAATGAAAATAAGCACTTGTTAGTTTGAATCCGATGAAAATTGTATTTGTAAAATGCTTCACTTTCTACACAGAACTATATTTCATCCTTTTTGTACATCTGCTCTAAACAAGATCGATCATAGCCAAAGAATATTTAACCAAATGTTTAATTTCATCGATATTGCAGTAAGTATCGATTCAGTCAAAGTTTATGTGTAGCTCGTTAAATTTATTGTGTATTATTTGTAGCGTTTGTGCCAGAAACAACATACCCATATATTGACCAACCACCTACATGTCAGTCATATTAACAAGGAACGATAATCAGTTTTTGTAAGTTCTTGTAATATGTTATTGTAATTGTTAAATGTAAAATTCGTCTACTCTGTTACTCCGCAGTATAGTCTCCCCTGAAGAAGGCGCAAACAAGGCGTCGAAACGTTGGGATTTAAAAGTCGTTTTAATACACTAAGGACTGTAAAAAAGCCGTTCAAATTTCTAGATAACAATAAACCAGTCGAAAGTCCATAAAATTACTTTTAATTCGTGTTCCTTCCCAGAACATCTAGCAGTTCGTGCTTTGAAACTATGTAGGACATCGAACAAGACTTATTTTAGGTTTAAAATCTCAAAATCTGAACTTAACAATGATTTGAAGAACGTAGAATATTTTGTAATTGCACTTAGATGTTTTACGCAATATATTGTAGTATGTTGAAGTTTTGTGACCCAGTACAGTAAAATCGGTACATCCTAGAATGGCTTCTCTATGAATCCAACATAATTTCAAATTATAAACTTCTAGAAAATAAATTGTTAGTAGAACAAAACGTGCCGAAGTAGGTAGATAAGTCATCATTCGTGAAGCTAGTGCCCGAATTTAGCATTTTGCACAGTCATAAGCTTCCGATGTGTGTATCAAGGCATTGTGGAGCGTGCAGTTTACAACGTATTTTGTACATATACGATTCTGTACATGCAAATATTATGCGTATTTTCTAATGCCGAATTTTTTATGGCATTACCTTACTGAGGCCGAAATTATTGTCATCAGAAGTCCTTAATCACTAAAACGAGTTCGAATAAAAATAAAATTATTAAACAAGCCCTAGAAAAAAATGGAATCGAGACGGTTCAATAAGTTGACCCAAAGAAGCACAAAAATTGCCATTTTACAAAAAAAATGAATAACTTTCGCAATTTTCATCGGATTCTAACTAACAAGTACTTATTTTCATTGGTTATTAGTAGGCTTTAATTTCCCATAAAAATATAATTTTTAAGATTGCTTTATCTTGCCGAAAATATTGACCACACGCTCATTTTTTGTTCAAAAAACCACGAAAAATTAAGAAAAAGTTCAATAGATTCGTAAATAACGTCAGAACCAGTAGTTGCACTAAACCAAAACGTTCTAACGAACGAAAGTGCATTCAAATTAATTTTACCTTTAATTCAACATAATAATACTTCATATCGATGCACTACAACCGAAGATATTTGGATTTTACTAAACGTACTTTTAATTTTAAAAGTAAAATTCATTTTTTCACTGTAACTCGAAAACTGTTCTACTGTAAATTTTTTGGACATCATTTTCGGATTCAGCACACGATTTTACATTGAAAATGACCACTAGCTTATTTAGGTCAGAAATGCTGTAAACTAGTGTAATCGGCAGCGATCTTCGCAGATCGATAGCGTCTTAGATACCATGGAGTTAGATTCTAGAATCGACCGTACCCATTATGGCACAAGACCTAACATAAATTTAATTTGATTTTTTGTGTTTCGAATTCATTTCGGCAGTAACTAGCACCAACTGGGTGTATAGTTAGACGATGCAATTCGATGAACTAGTACTCAAATTAGCACTAATTAGACACAAAAAATTGTAAACAGTTCACACGACACATCGTCGCTGTTGTGCTAGCTTGTGACAAACGCCATTTTGGGGTAAACTGAGTTAGATATGCCACATTACTTGTCGAAAAAATCTCTACAAAGTGGCGTTTTCAGAATTTTGACATTCTGCTTGGTTACTGAGATATAGCGAGAAACGTGCTGGGAAATTTTCAATTTTTTGCTACAAATGACTGTGTCTGGGGATTGGCTCAAATTATCGCGATGCATAAGATGTTTTTATGTGTAAAACTATCTGAGAAACACAACAGCATAATCATTTTCAAAATAAAAATACAAGAATATAAGAAATGAACAAAAGTTAATAATTGATGATTTTTTTCTATGGAAAATTTTCCAAGCACGATTATGACACGCCATACACGTGTGAGTGCGACTTTTGTTTACATTTACAGTAAAAACTCGCAATATAATCAACCGATCTTCGTAATATTTGAGAGATTAATACAGAATAGACAGAAGCATCAATGGTATTCTCTGAATTGCTTCTACTATAATTGTAAATTATTCGGGTATCTTCTAAATATCACAAACACGCAAATAGGTACTAGATAGATCGTAATCATGAACCAGTTCATGATTACATGAATAATATTTGATGATTTTGTGAACCATTTCACGAGCACGGATGTTATATCGTGACTAGTATATTCGGGATCATGGATTAGTTTACGAGGATTGAATAGATTTATGAATAAAAATCCAAATTTCGTGAAATAGTTCACAAAAAATAGCTAGAATGTCTTGATTTTGTGAACTATATCTTTGAAAAATGAGTTATCCTTTAGTTTTATGAATAATGTTCATAGAGTTGTGAACTAGTTCGCGTACTGAGAATCGAATCAGAAATATCTTGGCGGAAACCGTGACTGAAGTTCACAAAACAAAAACAAATATTTCCACTAATGAAAGCATTATGCGAGTGTTACTGAAGGAAAATTGAACATAATTATAAAAGCCATGATTCTTGGTCCTGTTTTCGTAACGTATAAACGTGGTTGTTCCTGAATTCATGGCACTTTATTCACGATTTTGGGGACAATTTTTTTCTGCGCACTGGAAACTATTATTTGTGTTTGATTTGTGTACACATTGAAACGAACCTACTCTGACTTGAATCTTAATATAACTGCATGAAATCACTTAATCTACCCACTGTAAAATTCTAACAGTCTACCTTCTGATCTCGCTCAGAACAGTACTCAAATCGCTTCACTGCTAGAATTACTAATTATGAAGAATGAATGTGGAGCCTAATGCGCCAGATATTCAAACCCTTCAAAGAAATCATATTAAGCATAATATGCTGAATACGTTCAGGACCATTACCCAAACAGAGTAATTCCTTTCGCGGAACCACATACACATACCACATTTATAGACCCAATCTAGTAGGGTTACTGTGCCCTAATTCATCTTAGCACATCTATTCATCCAACCCATTTGAACACACTAGTTAGAGTGATTAAATGTGTCTTTCTCTATTCAACGCATTAGCTCAAATGGTAGGGTGAATAAGGGTGCGTTGTACTCGACTTTTCGCTTCTCTCCAGCGCGAGTATTTTACATTTTCCTAACCAGATTTTTTAAGAACGGAGCAAAGATGTTGATACCTATTTCAGCGCAACCCAATCAGTCTATGCCGAGTTATCAGCGAAATAGCGTGACATCGTGACTAATGAGATGAATAAGGGCACGTCTACCCTGTGATTCTTCAGTTCCTCAAGTGACATCGTCATGATATTTCGAATTTTTCAAGACCTGATGACTGACGTCTGTACGGTATGGCCTAGCCACTTACGCGTTGTGGAAGCATGAAGCAAGTGATTGTTCGCGATGATCGCTTTACGTCTGATTATAGTGTCTACGTCCCAGCTCGTGATGTAGAAGTAAATGGCGTAGTATCCTAGACGAGTTGTGAGGACCGGCTGAGGGATGGAATAGGTTGATTTTAAAACCTCTTGAATTCCAGGGGTGAGAGTGCTGGATTGCAAGGGATTGCATTCTACCGTAATAAAAGATGATGCTGTTGATGATATATAAACCCACCATCAGTGCATGCTCCGGGGGTTGCAGACTTTCCGGTAGTCGCGCTAGTGCACTGAGTGCACGCTGCTCTGAAAATCTAGCGAAATTGTCTTAGGGCACTAGCGGGTGCTCGTTCAGTGAGCCATTTGCGCGACTTCCGGAGGGTTAAACAGCAAGGATAAAAATAATCAACCAACATTTACATTAACGCGGTATGAAAGGCCAAAATGGAGCGATTTTTTTATACATGTTGGCAAAGTGTTCATCAATCTTCAGGACATCAATAGGTTTTTACTTAATAACTTTTTCCACAAGTATCAGATCGTTTCGCGGTTTTCTAGACTTTGTTTCCTTGACAAATTTCCTATAAAAATCAGACATCTATTTATTTTTAGGAGGTAAAGGGCGACTCTTGGAAGAAATATTTTGCAAAAGACGATTTCCCAATACAAAATCCCATGTAAACTTTAAACCGTGGGCGCAAAAATATAGTTTCTCCGATCGAGCTAAAAATACGCAGAGTTGTTCTGAAAGCTAAACGGAACCCAAAAAGTTACTCGGAGCAAAATTTTGTAATTATGTCCCACTCTAGTGTGTATGTGTGTGTATGTATGTATGTGTCAAACAATCTCACCGATTTTTTCAGAGATGGCTGGGCCGCTTTGCACAAACTTAGTCTCAAATGAAAGGTACAACCTTCCCATCGGTCGTTATTGAATTTTTTTATTGATCCAACTTCCGGTTCCGGAAAAGGGTCGAAAAGTACGAACACACAGCAAATTCCCATATAAACTGGTACCACCATGATGTCCAAATGATGCATTACATATTAAAATATGTGCGACATTACTTGTATTTGCGTGTTTAGATCATTAATGACCCATCGAAGTCGCTTTTATCACATTGGCGACCAATGACGATTATTAAAGCCCTCGGGGAATTTGGCAAGTCCCTAAGGTGATGTCATACCTACTTCTCAGTGAATTCTTTACCCATTTTTACAAACTTGGTCTCAAATGAAAGATGACTCGTTTTGATTGGCTGCTATTGAATTTCTAATCGAACCGACTTCCGGTTCCGGAATTACAGGGTGTAAATCCCGATTTCATATACGGTTGATGAATGTGAAAAGGTGAATTTTTTCATTCAAAGTCTCTTTGGCCACAATGGACACTATCGACGGTTCTGGAAGGCCCGGCGGAAGTATCCAAATTCAGAATAACATTTACCGCGTTTTCTCGGTGATGACTAGACTGATTTGCCCATACTTAGTTGAACGGTGTTGTGTCCCCAAAAACTGTTATTAAATTTCATTTCGATCCGATTTCCGGTTCCGGAGTTACGGGTTGTGAAGTGTGGTCACTGAGAAAACTCCTATTCAAACCGGTACCGCGATGAATGCAAAAAGGATTTTTTCCTAACATAGGAGTCAAACATCTTGCATTTGCAGTTCTAGGTTACTGACGGCTTATCGGAATCTTGTTGACCACATTGGTCACCATAGACTGATCTGGAAGTGCCCGAAAAATGACCATCTTTCAAAATTGAAAAACTCACATCAGTTCCTAGGAGATGGTGGGGCCGATTTCCACAAACTTGGTGTCAAACGAAAAGTAGGTATATTATTCCTATAGACTGTTATGAAATTTCGTACGGATCGCTTATATGGTTCCGGGAATATACAATGAATCGTTCGATTACATATGAAATTCCCATATAAGCCGAAAATAAAATTTTTATTTCTAAGAAGAATCTAAGAAAATTTCAGAAATCTATTTTTTGATACCAAATGTTCTTAAAATGCATTAAACGTCGAGATTTTCTGTTATATTTTTTTGGAAAAATAGGCTTTTTTGGACTGCTTTTTTCGCAGCTTTGTGCCTTTCTCATATGGTCGGTGTTAAGTCAGACCGGACCAAGTCGCAAAACATCAAAAAATGAGTTAATAATAGCACTGGATAAAGAATTTCTTCATCTACATTCCACTTTTACCAGATTTGAAATATGAAACAATAAACAAGAATTATGTTAAAAATTATTTTCCAATTATAATGTAAAGGATGCTGCGATTCAAACTTTAAACGCGTTTTTCTCGAAATCAATGCACTGTCACTTAGTCCGGTCTGACCTAACACCGACCATATAGAAAGGTTATGCAATCGGTCGGAATTTCGACCTATTAACCGAGACCCTCAGTCTTATATACCATTCGATTCAGTTCGTCGAGATCGCAAAGTGTCTGTGTGTATAATATCTGTATATATGTGTATGTTTATGTGCGTTTCAAACAATGCCACTCAATTTTCTCAGAGATGGCTGAACCAATTTGCACAAACTTACTTTAAAATTAACGGCATAATGCTTCCATAAGCTTCTATTAAATTTTTAGTTGATTCGACCTCCAGTTCCGGAGTTCCGAAAATGAAGAGTACGGTCACACACAAATTCCCTTATAAAGTGGTAAACCAATGGTGTCCGCATGGTGTAATATATATTTAAATAGGTTCAACATTACATGGATTTGCGGATCTATATCACTAATAAGTGACCAATCGAAGTAGCCTTGATCACATTGGACACCTATGACCCATTTTCCAGCGAACTGTTAACCGATTATTACACTCGGTGGATTAAAACAGGTTTTTATGGTTGTGATCATAGCACAGCATGATCAGCAGTGGTAACACAACGAAACAAAATAAAATAAAAATGTGGGAGCAGAGCGAAAAAAAACGGCGAAAGCTTACGGTCCGAGGAATTGCCTGGTGAATTTTTTTTTTTTTTTGAAAAAAAATATGACACGGGGCTTCACAAATTAAATCCAAAGTTTGTATGGAGAACTAGGGGTGTTAAAGAGGGAATATATCAATGAAAATGGTCATCTTAAATTTTCGCATAAAGTCTTACATAAAATTGTTATTACATCGAAAAAGGAATCTATGAAAATTTTTAGCTCAATCGGACATCATTAAGGGGGTGTAGCGTTTGAATATTTATTTCATAATATTCGAAAAAATCTAAAGGGGGAGTTAATCAGTTTTTTTTGTCGAAATATGTCTAAAAATAGCATGAAGCATCAGCATTTAGTGTCAAAACAAACAAAAACCGCTAGAAACAAATTCAAATTTATTTTAGTTCCAAGAACTTTGGATCTCAAAAAAAATTTGTAATGCCAAAAAAAATTCCCAACGAACTGGGCGTGGGAGCAGAACAAATAAAAAATAGGGAAGGGTTTTATGGTTCCAACTAAATCATCGTGAAGAAATTTTTGAAAAAAAATTGGAGCGGAACTTCACAGTTTAAAAGCAATGTTTCGTAATTTTTTTTTAAAATAACATCCTTTAGGTGAAAATGGGCATCTTTGATCGAATTTTCCCAACGAACTGGGCTCGGGAGCAGATGTAGAGATCCTGGAAAATTGCAGACGTTCGCCTGCAATTTTTCTTGTCAATATTAATATTGGTGTAGATATGATATGCGACGCAATCATTAAAGCGGCCAGGCCAACTGTGCAGCGTACAAAGTGAAGATGATTCAAAATTATACGGCAATTCAATTATGCATTTAATGTAGAATTTAATCAACGAACTATTTCAAACTTTGAATAAGGAAGAAACGTGGACAACCGTACCGACCGTTTCAATTTGATGGGGATTTGATAAATCGTTGGGAGTGACTTGCCTAAGAAGGTTAATGTCACTCCTTTGGTCCTAGGTTCCTGGGATGGGGTGGGACAGAAGTATTTAGCCCTGTTTAAAAAAACACAGAACTTCGGTTTTAAACTGTAAAGTCCTGTTCCAATTTTTTTCAAAAATTACTTCACGATGATTTAGTTGGAGCCCTTAATCCCTGCCATCTTTTTATTTGTTCTGCTCCCAAGCCCAGTTCGCTGGGAAATTTTTTTGAAATCATCAGGCATTTTAGCAAATTTTTTGATATCCGAATTTTTTTTCATTTCTAAGTCCTTGGAACTAAAAAAATTGAATTTATTTTTAGCGGTTTTCGTTTGTTTTGACACTAAATGCTGATGTTTCATGCTATTCTTTGACATATTTCGACAAAAAAAATCGATTTTCATCATAAGGATTTTTTCGAATATTATGAAATCAATATTCAAACGCTACACCTCCTCAATGATGTCAGATTGAGCTAACAAATGGCATAGATTCCTTTTTCGATGTAATAAGAATTTTATGTAAGACTTTATGTGAAAATTTAAGATGACCATTTTCTTTGATATCTTCCCTCTATACAAACTTTGGTTTTAATTTGTGAAGCCCCGTTCAGGACCGCAAACTTTCGCCATTTTTTTTTTCGTTCTGCTCCGCGATCGTGTATTGAACAGTGTAATTATCACTGATGATTTTTGATTTTTGGTGATTTTCCTAGCCCTGCTCACTAGTTTCACAAATGATGACTTATCCCTCTTTTTCGTCACGTTTTGTTTTACTAACAATTTGGTGAAATAATTAAAACGTCTAAAAATTGATATTGACCCACAAAACTTCAATATACTAGAATATATAGCGTAAGACATCTAAGTGTAACTGCAAAATGCTCTACGTTTTTCAAATCATTCTGAAGCTCAGATTTTGGGGTTTTAAACCAAAAATAAATCGTGTTCGATATCCTACACAATTTCAAAATACGAACTCAAATAGATGTTCTAGTAAGGCAAATAAATTATTAGTTTTACAATACTTGACGTATGTATTGGTATGTAGCATCACATATACGTAAGGATTCGTAAAATTTGTATTAAAATTGTACAAAACATAGATGAGCACTTATAAAGCTTCGAGATATGAACTTTATGACTCGTGAGGATTTTTTTAGCTTACAAAGAATTTTGTATTAGAAGAGAGTCATTTTCTGTATGAAATATGTTAATATTGTACACGGTATTGCATACTAATCATTCGATGATTTATTCCTTCACTGCGTCTGAAATTATTATTATCAGAAGATTGGAATCATTTGGATAAACGAGATCGTATAATACCCTAGGTCAATTTTTCTCAAATTCTTCATTTTATTTGTTCAACACAGTTCTAACAGAGAATCCCTAACATTTTATAAAATAAGCGCTAAAAAATGGATTGGGGACGGTTCAATAAGTTAAGCCAGAGAGACTCAAAAATTCTCATTTTACAAAAAAATTAATAAGTTTCATAATTTCCATCCGATTTTATCTAACAAGGGCTTATTTTTATAGGCTATAAGTTTCATTAAAAATATAATTTTTAAAATTGCTTTATTGACCAAACGCTCACTTTTATTTAAAATATGAGAAAAATTAAGAAAGAATTCAACAAACTCGTAAATAACGTCAGAACCATTAGTCGTATCAAAAAAAATGTTCAGACGACCGAAAGTACATGCATTTACCTGTAATTCAACATAATTTTATTCCATATTGATACGCTATAACCGAAGTTATATGGATTTAACTAAACGTACTTTATTTTGAAATGATGAAATCCACTTTTCGGTTTCAGCACACAATTTTACATCGAGATCACTTGTTGAAGTTCAGATTTTTTATTTTGTAAGCTAGTGTATTAATTATATTCTTCTGAAAATGATTCTTGTGTTTAAGGAAAAGGATTAGTTAAATATCCTATACATAACCCAACAAAACAGGCACAAAAAATAATTGTTAGCATCCGCAGCTATGTATGTGGTTGAAATGAAAAAAAAATCTTTTCTAAGTTAAGAAGTTTTGCTGTGAGAATTCAGCACTTCGAGAAACAAGAGCCAGCAGTGTGTTTCCAATTAACACAGTTGTTGAATAATTGGAAATGGTTATTCTTAATTTTCAGGTTGGATAATTAGCAAGCTGAAGTTGAGTAAAATTAGTTTGTTGAAATTCGATCTAGTTGTCGATGTTAGAATCATATTATTGTACTAGAATAATTGTTTGTTATTCCACTCTCATGGTGACCCAAAAACAAAGTTTTGAAGTAGTCAACTGATTCTACAAAGTTTCTGTCGATCGTCGAAATATCGGCAAAACCTACAAAAGACCATTAATAAAATATATAACGCAATTTTTTCACTTGGGTGCAAACCAAGGTTTCGCTGAAAACCGGTTTTCGAATAACTGGAAACCAGTCGCCTGAATTCTGATTTTCAGTTAATAAATTGGCCGTAATTGTGGCAAATTTCATAACACCCTCTCTCCCCACCTACCCTAGTATGTTATGAATTCTTTTAAAAATTCCCACAGGTGTAAACTAGACTTGCCACCCACCGCTCGCGTATGGTAGATGCAGCTTTTCAAACAGGGTTGCTGTGATTAATAATAAAATCCACTTGTTTTGAAGTCATGCTACTTCTTTAGAATAATAACTTTTCTCAGCGAATTTTCACAAACTTACGATGTTCTACGAATGTGTTCAGTAGAAGAATACCTTTAGAAATATATAGTGTTCTCATGAATTGATTGATGAGGTGATTTTTAAAGAATTTATTTTCAATTTTAACCGATTTTCCATACTAATTTCCATATAAACTTTGAAATTTTTGGAGGGTCCGTAGACACAACCGATCGATACCAAAATTTGCACAATTACTAAGGGCCATAAAAGGAATCAATATAGCCTGGTGGAGCTAAAAGTCAAAAATTGAACCAGTATAGTGGCCATATCCAGCGAGTCAAATACCAGGACAGTCCAAAGGGGTCACCACCCTCCATCACCTCTTAATCTATTGTGTCTTCTCCCCAGGTTTGCGGCAGCTAAAAGGTTCTAGCACAGACTAACAGACATAACACGATGAGGGAATTCCCTCAAAAACATCCCTTCAGGTTTGGGAGTAATTTTTCACTAGTGGTCTATCCCCATAAGCTTATGTCAGTGGCGCAATAATTTCAAATGTGGCCACAGCCCCAACTACAAATATATTTTAAATGACCGTTAAAGAGGGCGAAACTAAGTGTTATGTCTGTGAGTCTGTGGTTCTAGGTTCTGGTAGGTAGAGATTCGGCAGTAAAACAGTTCAGCTCAGCCAAAAAGACTCATGACAATTCGATCACCGAGATCTTTTTACGGATTTACACGCACGCCGTTCTTGTTACAAAACCACCAGCGAAGGTTACATGATATTGTTGAAAATATCGGCAATTATTAATTTAGGGGACGAAATATTCTGAAATCATCTGTGCAGGACCGATGAGGGGGTTTTCGCGCTAAACACACGTCGTTGCAGTAAAGTAGAAACATCAACGATCCCAAATAACTTCTCTACGCCATTCCTAATTTAAAAAGAAGTAGCTGGCAATCTCCAATGACAATCATTACCTCTCGATCTGAGAACTAGGATCGAAACAGCTGCAAAAACTACAGTTAATTACAAATTTCTTCATTTCATCAACTTTTATATGAAAAATATCAGATAGGTTAGTGAAGCAGAAGTAAAGTCACCAAAACGACTTCAATTTGCCTTCTCAGAGGCACCAAAAGGAATTCTTCGGATCCTGGATTTGAAGGCAATTTAAGCCAGGAAGAAGCTCTAGTTACCATCATTTCATCGACATTGATAACGGCCAGAGATTGGTCCACAACTGGAACCATTTCGATTTTTTTATTCATTTCGTTTATTTGATAGGCACAAATGGGTTAGCTTGGCGGTGCTAAATTCTTTTGTTTATTCATTTTGGATATTTTAAAACTAGGAGGTTACAATGTTGAAATATTTTTTTTATAAAAGAGAAAAATTTTACAGCTATCTTAAGACTAGAAATAAGATTCTATACACAAAAGATTTTTTTTATTAAAAAATTTAGAACAGGGAATTAAATAGTAATAGTTTTTTGGGAAATATTTACAGTTATCTTAAAACTAATAATGTAGTTTGGTACACAAAAGGGGGAACAAATATTTATGAAAAATTTCACCAGTGTTTTAAAACTAGGGAAACAATTCAATTTACAAGATGGGAGACAATAGTTTTAACAAAGAGGTAAAATTACAACTATCTTAAAACTAGGAATACGGAACACAAATTTGATTTTTTATCGGAGACTTATGCTTGGTCAAGATATTCAGAGGGGGGTTTATTAACCAATTCGATTTGTTCGGCTGCCAAATTTTCTTGAAAACGGATTACACTGCCGTGATACGCATAAGAGTCTCATTTGCTATGGATTTCCTATACATTGGGAATGTTATGCCTGTCATAACAGTATTTTACCTTACCGCTAGAGCAGTACAGGTGCTATGCTATGGAAGAATTTCGCGCCACCTCAAACAAATGTTGGAAGCACCCTCTCAGATTTTAACAAATCTTTCTGTACATGAGAACTTTGTCACAAAAAGCCACTTTGCATACTTTGAAAAAATTGTTTATCGACTTCTACACTGAAAAAGATCGAATTTAAAAATTTAAAGTCGATTTACCAAAAAAAAATCATCTTTGATTTGGATCAAATTTTGTACCAAGATACGTAATTATGTTCCCTACCTACCGTCAAATTTGCACACTTTTAAGGAAAAAAAATATTTGAAAAAATCTTTTCCTTCTCCAAACTGATTTTTTTTCAGAGTATCTGTATCGAAAACTAATCCAATGAAAGTCATAATCAACTCAGAATCCAACTTCCCAACTGCTAGTTGCCTGATACATGCGAAAAGTATCAGTAACGAATTTGGTATAGCATCTCGGACTGGCCTGGAGCGTTTAAAGGACATC
The DNA here is from genome assembly GCF_030247195.1 of Topomyia yanbarensis. Classification (NCBI taxonomy): domain Eukaryota; kingdom Metazoa; phylum Arthropoda; class Insecta; order Diptera; family Culicidae; genus Topomyia; species Topomyia yanbarensis. The sequence continues at coordinate 457,671,707 of NC_080671.1, forward strand.
TGGTATTAGAACACTTAGCACACGACCAGACAACATGTTTAATATCGCAATAACCGCCACCACAAGCGCAGAGACCGCTCTCCACAACCCCAATTCGCTGGAGATGAGCATTCTACGTATAATGATTGTACATAACCCAAGATATCACCCGAATGAAGTCATGACCCTCATTCATTCTCTTGGACCAAGGTTTGTTGATACCTTTGGGATTCCTTAACTTCCATCGCTCCAAGAAATTTGCTAATTTTCGAGCGACCTCTGAGAAGAAATATTTAAAAATTCGTTGAAACTACGCTATCTTTCATAAATATCACCATCTAATGTCTAAATGTCCACCTTCTCATTACCATTCTAATCCAAGTGTCCGCATTCTCATTACCCGGAATAGAGCACTGCGAAAGAACTCAAACTAAGGTAATCTGCTATGATTTTCCAGATAAAGATACTCAAAAACTCCATGTTTTCTCCAGGACATACAAAGAGTGCTTTCCATGCTCAATCAAACGGAGAGCCTCGTGTAACTGTAACGATAGGTAACCCAAAAAGCCATAAGTTTTGTGGAGAGAATGTTGGCAGCACAGCCTCTTTTATGATTGCACTCACCACTCCTGTCACAATAATTAGCATAAAAGCGATGCATAGCTGTCATCATATGACGAACGTTCCGTGTATTCCAATCACAGGATGAATCGAATACACAACGTAGGTCCTAGCCTCCAGACGAAACATTGTTTCTCTGATGATCCGTTCGTTAATCCGTCGACGGACCGGTGCCAATAATCGCGTTTTCAGCTTTCATTAGTTTACAAGGAAACGTTGAAATTTGTCGCTGTCGGTGGCGTAGCGCTCTTTTGTATTTGTTATCGAAGCGTTCCTTAAAAGAATGTTTCATTTTGTCCCCACATAATTTATATGCGGGATATGCCAAGAGATCATTCGGAGTCTCTCCACAGTAGGAACACTTTTCATGATTCTTTCCGCATTCCCCACAGCGTGCCTTGTTTCTGCAATAAGTCGCTTTAGGCCTAATAGGTTGCAACGACGGCAGCTCATGCCTCGTAGCATAAAACTCGAACAGGTAGACTAGTCCTGTCCAAAAGATCCAAGTTTGGAAGAGCTAATTCGGCGAAGGGTTCGAAATGAGGCTGATGGAAAATAAGTTGTTTTCATATACTCCTTGATGTTTCCTGGACGCAACTGATTGCGAACCAGAATTTTCACTTGCCGAAGCAAAGGGTTCTGGAAGGAGCGAACCCCATACTTCGCAATTAGGGCCCCTGTTAGAGACTACACCATCAATCTCCACTTCCCGAGCGTACATACACAAGATACTTCTTCTTACACGGCCAAGTGGTATTTAGTTAAATCTCGCATATATCGATGATGTTAAATGGCTTCTCTTTGCCCTCATTCAAGTTTATGACTATATACCAAATTCGTTACTGATACTTTTTGCATATAACAGGCAACTAGAAGTTGGGAAATTGGATTCTGAGATGATTATAACTTTCATTGGTTTAGTTTTCGATGAAAATACACTGAAAAAAAATTCAGTTTGGACAAGGAAAAGTTTTTTTTTTCAAATAACTTTTTTCCTTGAAAGCGCCCAACTTGAATTTTTGACGGTTGGTAGGGAACATACTTACCTATCTTGGAACAAAATTTCATCCAAATCAAAGATGTTTTTTTTGTAAATCGACTTTAAATTTTTAAAATTAATTTTTGTCAGTGTAGAAATCGATGAAGAATTTTTGCAATATTTTTATTCAAAATTTTTACTAATTTTGTGAAAATCACTCCTACAACATTTTTTGTAGGATTTGTCTTTTTTAGACTATAGCCATTTGAGAAAAAATGGTAAAAAAAGTTAGCCTTTTTAAAAGACAGTCTAGATCATTTTTGGATAAAAATTTATACAAAGTGGCTTTTTGTGACAAAGTTCTCATGGACAGAAAGTTTTATTAAAATCTGAGAGAGTGCTGCCAACTCTGAATACGATTTTGCGCGAAATTCGTCTATGTACGAACGCCTCGTTCTTTATCTTTTCAATTTACACGTAAGAGAAGAAAGTTGAAAGATTAAAAAAGATATCGGATGGTACAATTAAGGGATTCGAGTATATAAAACTATGTTTGTCATATTTTGCTTGAGGGGGAGTTTACGTCACAGTTATGGGTGCGATTGGTCGTAACTGCGATATGAACCTGAGAAAATAAAGCGAAGATTCAGTAAAGAGTTTTTATTTTCCTTTAGATTGGGATATGCCAAATTTAGTTTTAAGAGATTGTTTATTCTAAATACATTTTTTTTGTAAAACTAGTTGGCAATTATTTTAAATTATTTTAATTTAAAATTCACAACATTTTTTTAATTGTTCAATATTCCAACGTGTTAAAATGGATGAAACTTTTTGTACATTGATAAAGCACTGAAATAAAATAATTTTAGCAGGTTTAAAGGTTTTCAGAATCTTTTATTCTAGTTGGACACAAATTATACGAATTTTTGGTTACTCGAATTTTACAGTACATTGAAATAATTTGTATAAAACTAATTAACATCTATTTAACAATGAGTATCTTTCCAGAATTAGTTTAAGCAAACATTTGAATGAAAAACATTGACACCAATAACTTAATGTGGGTGAATGTGCAGGTTATCAAAGTCACCCCGGAACACGAAAACGGACTTCAACTTGAAATAATTTTTTGAAAAAAATAGCTGTAAGCGGACAATTTTAGGTAAAACCATCCAATCTTGTTCCCCATGGTTTAAAAATATTAAACTTGAAAAAATGTGTTGCGTCTAAAAATATGTAATGATTACTTCGAAAAGTGATCAATGTCACCCCGGTTTACGGTACCCTCCCTGTTCATATTCCAATGCAGCTCGAGCCGGTTTCATTAGGACAGAATTGCATTCTCGTTAAAACCCAAAACAATTCTCAGCGATTTCGTGGTAAGCCTAATTGAAAACCATAACTTGAAAAGGGTTCAAGTGAAACACAACAGCTTATTGGAAGCAACTCTAATTATTGGGTAACCAACAAATGCCACCGATCGATTGCCGCCTCCTTTGTTTCTGGATTACAAAAAAAAAACGCTCGCTTACTGTTCTTCTCTCACCCAGCACCTGCTATTTGAAAAGCGCTCCGCAACCATGCGGCGTTCTCCAGCAACCGCAGGATTTTAATTAAAATACCAATCAAAAACTACCAAGATACTACGTTCTCCCCATTCTTGTTTCAGTTCGACTGTACCGTGAAAAACTATAGATGAGATTGTGTTCGAACAAAGCAAAAATATAATTTTGTCTTGAAAGTGTCCTTCTGATAATACTCGAATTTAAAAAAAATATTTCTATCGATTAAAATTTTAGCTTACCTACCGACTACCCGTCGGAAAACTCCTCATCACGTCTCGCCCTGTTTTGAGTCGGGACTTCGCAACGGGAGAATAAAATCCTTCCCGTCTGACTCACGTCCCCCCACCGTACCTCGTTTGACCGTCGTCAAATTCCAAATTACGACTCCAACGTGCGCTCGGTCTCATATTATAAATACGCCCGCCGGTAGTGATGTAGAACGTGTCCTTCAATTACCATCGCCATCAGTACAGCCTCCGACCTCGTCCGACTGTATACACGCAATGATAAACGGTCTCGCTGCCCCCCTGGAGACTGATATCTAATAATACGGAACATGTTTTTGATGTTTTCCTGGTTTCTGTTTGTCGCCCCTCACCACCCGGTCACCGGGTCGCATCGTCGTCTGTAAATAGAGAACACCATTTCGGGTTGTTTTCCGGGTTCCAGGTTTTTTTTGTCTTGTTTACAGTCCTGCCTAAAAGGCGAGACTAATTTTCGAAAGTACGTACGCATTTTATGGTTTTTGCATTTGTGGCAGAACGACGTGCGTCTGCGGCCATCATCGCCATCAAGGGGGAAGAAAGGGTTATCCACACGGGTATCGTTTGACCGGCGGTGAAAGGTCTGCGGGGATGGGAATGTTACCGACGAGCATGCCCCTGGGTTTATAGTTAATGGAAATTTAAGAATGACTTCCCGTTTTTTGGAAGCGTACACTGACTATCGTTTCGACTTTCAATTTTAACACATATTTTCTCTTATCCTTTCAGGTAAGCTTCGACGCCTACCCTGATCGAACGAACATCAAGGTAGGCCATGCAAAATTTAATTTTCATTAGCTGTCAAATCACATCTACTGAAACGAGCTTACGTACTTCATCGTACTTTGTGACCAGTTTTCATCGATAAATAGTTAATTACGAATTGCCCTTGCCTTTCGTATAGTTCCCAAAACAGATTCCCATTCGATTCCAGCCACCAGTTGAACGTTGGCACTGATGATTAATATTGCATGGCTCGTTTCAATTTATCATGAGGCTGTTGATGGGCTTCGTACACTTTTTTGAGCTCCACCTTCTGCCCAATCTGAGCAGAGTATGAGGAACGAGCACGAGAACCAATCCCCTCAAGTGACATCGGCTCAATGAAACGGAATCAAGCTGGAAAATGGTCCGTGAAAGCCTGACACTGGAGAGATAT